>NC_089770.1:14521000-14641000 GCF_040412425.1 Macrobrachium rosenbergii | reverse complement strand
TATTAATGTTTGATGGCTCTGTCATGGTTGTAAACATTTTTACCTGTCGCTAATTCAGGACACCATTTAAAAGGAGTATTTGTAAACATTCAAACATAAAAAAGTAATTACGTTGAATATTTACAAACATCGTTATTCGAGGAAAACATCTGAAGAAGAATTTGTAAACATCATAAGAAATGTTTGAGCACATGGTTCATGGAAATGAAAGATTTAAAAAAAAAAACATTTGCAAACATCGTTAAATCCCAAGAAACATTTCAAGATGAATTTGGAAACATTTTAAGAGATATTTAAAAAACATTTTACATAGCATAAACGAAAAAAACATTTGGAATAATTGCACTTACAGAAGGAAATAAAATGTAAATTGTACACATTCTCTCTAAATATGGTCTCTCTCTCTCCTCTCTTCTCTCTCTCTCTCTCTCTCTCCATCATTCTGGAAAGAAAACATTTTGAGCACAGAACAAAAACACCGTTAATATAGTCCTTTAAACATTTCAAATAAACATTTGAGAACATCGTAAATGGAAATAAAAATGTCCAAACAATTTGCAAACATCATTAAATCACAAAAATAAACATTTCGAGGTTTCAAAACATCATTAAAAAGAAAGGTCAGTTTTAAAATTTGCTAATAAAACATGGACACCTGAAGGAACAACATTTCGGATGACCGGTGGGGACCCCAGAATATATATTTCCGCTCTACCCCATATATATATATATATACATGATATAGTCACTTCTCCAACATATACCTGGTTGGCCAGTGAATAAGAAATTATATAGGAAAAAATATAAATATATCTTTATATTTGTATGGTCTATATATAACATTAAATATTATATAAGGACCAGCATTTCTAGTATAACCTGTCCCTTTTGACCTTTGTATTATGTTCGACTCTGTGGGTCGCGTTTGTTGCTTTATAGTTTAAATGTTTGCTTTGCCTGTGTACTCTCTCTCTCTCTCTCTCTCTCTCTCTCTCTCTCTCTCTCTCTCTCTCTCTCTCTCTCTCAGTTAATCTTAGACTTAATGACAACTGATTACGATTATTTTTAAAAAGACAGTTTTCTAACCGAAAAATCTCTCATATCGAGGTCCTGCTCAATAAAAATAATAATAATAATAATAATAATAATAATAATAATAATAATAATAATATAATAATAATAACAATAATAATAATAATAAGTCGATGATGACGGTAACATATTTGAAGGATGGCTCATCATTACTCATCCATATCAGAGACTTTATTATTATAGTAGGTGGCGAGATAAGAAGAGGATATGATTATATATAACCTCTTCTTATTCCACTAAGTCACAAACCTAGAATTTTAGAACCTGACCTAACTTGGAGCGGACATAAATATTCTTTCCCTTCGAAATTGACATATTACATTTATATTTTTTGTTCTATTTTCTTTTTTATTATTCTTTATATCACTTATAAAAAACCCATATATATATATAGTTTTTCTACCTTGTTCCAGTTAAAACTTACTTTTTATAAATTTCTTCAGTTTTTACTCCGCTCCAATTCCATTCTTTTCGGTTTGTGACTTGAGTGGAAAAGGCAAGGGTATATCTTGGGGGATCACATATCCAGGGGGCAAAGTCTCTCCACCCCACCCCCAAATAAAGTCTCTGATTATGGATGAGGTTTGATGACCACCATTATTGATGGAGCCGTCATCTTCATGTTTCTCCTGTGTCTTACACCTCCTGAAGGAGTTTGTCATTTTCAGCTAACATGACCAGGCAGGACCTCGACTAAACGATTTTCTCCTTAACAAATAGTGTTTTTGTTTTTAAAATAATCATGATATATAAATAAATTTTCTCTCTTCTTCGTTCTCCTTGGAGAAGTTGATGCAGAAGAACTTGCATCGAAGAGAAGGACCGAGAGAAGAGTGTAAGAGGTAACGCGTTATAATGAGTGTCTCTTAAAACAAGAGACATTGATACCATATAGATGTATATATATATATATATATATCTTAAAAATAAATTAATAATATTTCCAAAATATACTGTAATATATATAAAAATTCCCCATATATAATTTTTAAAAATATCTATATATAGAGATATAGATCAATATACCCCCTTCCTAATATCATACCTCTGTATAATTTCAGAACTTCATTGGTTAAGGAAAAATCCCACATCCTGATGGGTGATTTTGGAGACGTTGGCCGTGACAGCTCCGTGGAAGGTCACCCAGAAAAATGACCCCGTCAAAAAATTTTGTCTAGATCAACTATTAAAATTGCTGGCATTTTATAATATATACATATATATATATATGTATGTGTGTGTGTGTATATATATATATATATATATATATATATATATATATATATATACATATAACATTATATTATTATACTATATATGCATTTAAATAATATATATATATACTATGACCACACATATACATACATATGCGCATATATATAAAGACAGTTATTACAACTCTTGGATAAATTTGTCACTGCAAAGCCTCTGATACAAATGAAAGAATACGAAGAAATTCTGACGTCTGTCCTTTCCAACTGAATCTGGAATATCTTTCCTGAACTCACAAAACATATATAATATAATTATGTGCGCGTATATATATATATATATATATATATATATATATATTGTGAATTAGACGGCAAAAATGAGATGAAACTGTTCTCCTTTCCAGCTTTAGGTTGGTTTGGAACCTTTGAAGATCGAGGTATATAAGGGCTCAGAAAATATAATTGTTAGTACCAATAATACTGCTTTGCATCGTTTTCTTTGGTAATCAGAAAGTCAAAACCTTATCCTTTTTTTAGATAGTACGTGCCTATATATATATCGGCCCCTACCCCATATATATATAATATATATATCATATATATATATATATTTCCCCATATATATATAGTTTATATATATACATATACTGTCTTGGGCGGCCCTGCCCTCCTCTTCCGCTCGAGACACTGAATAATCGCATGTTTCCAAACTGTTCCATTACGTGAGGAGACTGAATCTGGTGGAAAGTCTTCCAAACCAGATTCCATTATTGTTGTGTCCCTTCATTTCAACTGCAACGCCCTTTTTAATCTACTTAGAAAAAATTGGAGAGGAGGCTTTTATCCACGCTCCCACGTGTTTCTCGGAGAAGAGATCGTCATCCCTGCGACGATAATGGTATAAAACCCGGAACCTTGCTAGTCATATTCAGCCAAAAATTTATTAATCTCTGGGCCTATTATTATTATTATTATTATTATTATTATTATTATTATTATTCTTATTATTATTCACAAGTAAGTCAATGAGTCCTTGGCGCCTTATGACACTTATTTTAAATCCCCAAAATTCCACAATGCTAATAACGTTACAAAATCGTTTATAACCTCGTGTACTGAAGTCATCCGTGTTCTCATTATGAAGATAGGGACTACACGATTATAATTATGGTATTTTCAGTTAATTTTCCTTTTGACCTTGTGCTAATGAAGAATAACTATTTTTATGTTGTTTCACGAACTTCCCTATAAGGCCCTGATGGTAACTTCTTTTTTTGTTTACCTTTTAATGGTGGGTATCTTACAAGGCCATTTTCCCTAAAAGTGATAATGACGAACGTCATATTATAACAACAATGACGAAATCATGAGAATTATAATGACAATTACAAATTATTATAATTAAAATGATAATGAAGAAATAATTATTATTATAATGACAATTACGAAATAATTATAATTATAATGACAAAGAAGAAATCATTATCTTTATAATGACAGAGACGAAATCATTAGAATTACAATGACAATTACAAAATTATTATAATTAAAACGACAATGAAGAAATCATTATCATTATGACAATTACGAAATCATTATAATTATAACGACAATCACAAAATCATTATCATTATAATGAATATGAAATCATCATCATTACAGTCACAAAGACGAAATCATTAGAATTATAATGTAAATGACGAAATCATTCGAGTCATGCCGAGTAAAGAAATTACGGATCGTCAGAACCGAATCATTCAGACAAAGCCAAGAGTCAACACCAACCACTTTAGTTCTCTCTCTCAGATTAGCATTGCTGACTCTTTTACCTCTCTCTCTCGTTTTTGATTCTGAAATAGAACAGCGACAATTGTAAACCCCAGGACAAATTATTTCAACAAGATGTTTACGTCTATTCATTCATTTGCAGAGGTTCATTATCAAGGTTTTATTTCCTTTCCCAGTTAGAAAACATTTGTTTCTTTGATTTGCTTCTTTCTTTGTTTTCATTTGCTTCTTCTTCTTCTTCTGTCTTCTTCTTTTTGTTCTTTTGTTTTTCTGTTACTTCGGCTGCTTCTTCCTTTGTTTTTAACGAGTTTCTGGCCACCCACCTTAATTGCCCTTCAAGCTGTAGCTTCTCCCATAAGCAGTAAAACTAGAGAGCCCTCGCTGAAGAGACGAGAGAGAGAATATTCCATACTGTATATATATACATATTCTTGTCCCCAATAAATCCCATATATATATCGGTATATATAGTGAGACAATTCATTTTCAGAGTCCCCAAGAGAGAGAGTTTCGTCGAGAAGAGAGAGGAGAGACACCAAATATATATCCAATCTTCCCCAAATCTCCCGTTTTAAAAAAATAAAAAATAAAATCGTCACAACATCGTCCCCAAAGGTCCCGTTTCGTCGGTAAATCTCTCTCTCTCATCTCTAATTCATCGTCCCCAATCACCACTTAGTGAAATCGGAGACCAATCGTCCTCCTAATTCATCATCCTTACAGTCAAAGGTCAAAGGTAAACGGATGATGTTAATCAGAAGAATGCATCGTCCCCAATCAGCCCTTCGTCGGTAAATCTCGCGGGAGGGAAATTATTATTCTTTATTTAATTTTTCGTTTGGTCAGTGATCAGTTATACGCAAAGTTTTCATCGCTAATTCATCGTCTAATCACCCACTTCGTCGGTAAATAGGGGCATACCAATCACTTGCATATATACATATCCCCAATCATATATATTTAATCGGTAAATAGGATACATATGTATTCTCTCTTCTCTCTCCCAATCAACCTCTCTCTCTCTCTCTCTCTCTCTCAATCCCTTTTAAAAGTGTACATCCTTGCTCTGGAAATCAGGTTACTAGGGGCCTTGTACCTGCACAGGCCTTTGTCCAACGGTCTACAAGCCGGCGAAGTGGGATAAAGTGATTCATGCCCTCTGAACTCTGACACAAATATCTAAGAAACTGGGTGACAGGGACAGGATACGTAAATTTGAAGATATTAATAAAAAAAAAGAGATTACCTGCATGACATCACAAAGTCATTACGTTCATCAGAAATTCATCGAAACCTGAAAAGATGAGCGGACCTTCCCTTTTCCCGCAGCACCCTGTGACGTCAATCGCAAGCACGCGCAATAAAGACCGACCAATCACGCGCGCATTCCGATCAGAAAGCGAGAGCTAGTAGCTGGCTGCGTCGTAGGATCTTCTCGCCTGCCCCGGAGAAAGTATCCTGCGCCATTTCCACGGCCCCCATCTATTTCTGGGTGCCTTCACGTTTCCAAGGTCACTGATACGAAGAACGATGCCCGAGGGAGTGGACGGAGGCGAGCCCGGTGTACCTCGACAGCGACGGGATAGTGCTAGGAAAGGCCTTTTTCTTTTTGGCAACAGAGACGCTCTTGTTCCGAGCCGGATAAGGTCGGTTGAAGACTGGAGCCCTGAGTCAATTCAAGGCCCTCCTTTGGGAATTGTTTCTCTTTTTTTTTTTTTTAAGGATGCGTCTATATTTGTTTAGAAAATTATTATCATTGACTTTGTTAGTTATCTTATTTTTTCAATTGGAGGGGGCTGGCATGGGCTATCGTGAAGGGGCCAATTTCAAACCTGGGCAGACTGGGCCTGACCTCTAACCTCGACCGTGCCAAAGGGTTCGCAAAGTGATTACATAACCTTCAAAGGAGTGTCATAATGTTTATTTGCTTTTGTAATATTTTAACGAAGACCAACAGGCCTTTGAAAAGCACGATTCAAAAGAGCTAAGATGTATCATTATTAGCTGAATTTCTGCCGAATGGCGGATCTATTAGAAACATATCACCCCCCAGGAATATATATTTCTGTGAAGAATTTGTTTGCAATTAATGTAAAATTTTCCGTTAATGAAATATCCTAGTTAATAATGCCAGTTTAATGCCAGTCGTGTGCGGGTTCTGTAACGACAAATACCGTGCATCAGATGCCTGTATGCAATGCCGCAATATTAAAAACCCCGCGTTATCTCTCTTTTTGAAGGATTGTGTAATCAATTCGCCTGCTTCCTCTGCCGGGTCGAGTTAGGTTTCAGCCAAACCTTTTAGGCGTATTTATCCACTTAGTTTCCTCATGGGCAAAATGCCCTAGAAATAAAAAATGCTCCAACTTTTTTCGTCAGCAATCGAGTTTCTGTACATCCGCTGAGCGTCCTAATCAAGGCCCTCCTGAAACAGGTCCCATCTGTAGGTGGTCCTCGGTATATACTCAGAGCCGGACCCATGAAACGTTTGACCACGGCTGGCGCGCAAATTTCCCCGCAATCGTTGGGACAAAGCACGATCATGGCTAACTTTAACCTACAATAAAATAAAAACTCGTCACCATTGAGGGCTGCAATTTGGTATGCGTGATGATTGGACGGTGGATGATCAACACCCCAATTTCCAGCCCTCTTCGTCTCGAAAAAGTGCGAAAGAATAAATTGCAGGACGGACAGACGTCCTCCTGGGCCAATACGTTTTATTTCAAGAAAACTAAAATGTAAAAATAAACTAGCTAAATAACAAAATCGGTGATAATGATCACCATTATTTGCCAAATGCTATTTTGAAGGGTCAAGAAACAGGCTTGTATTTATAGAAGATCAGAATCGACGGGATTAATGAGGAAAATTAGACCTATATCCATACGCTGTACTAACGAGGTTATGCCTTTGTTACGGCTCTTCAAGATTTTTCAGTTTTTCATTCTTTATTATCTTTTGTTTCTCTCTGTTTTTGAGATCCATTTTCCCCCCTCTTGCCGTCCTCTCTCACGCACACACACATTTCTTCCGGCTTCAGTAGTGAAAAGCCGCCTCTACCAAAGTGTGAAGAAATCTGCGATCTGCACCGATTAATAAAATGATACACTTACCTGGGAAAAGATTCCTGGTAGTTTAATGCAGCTGACTATATATATATATATATATATATATATTTGGCCTCAGGCCTATATTCCCCGGCCATATACATATATATATCAATATGATATCGCGGCGGAGAATGTAGCATTCTTTATTAAATTAGCGATCGCATATATAAATCAAACAAGTGAAAATTAATTCTGGCCTGTTTAATTTTTAAGCAAATGTAAAAACATTTTATCTTTGAACGTCTTTAAAACAAAACATGTTCATAAGAATAGTTAATTTACGAAGGCCTAATTAAAATATAAATTCCTTTCTTTTGGAATTTCTCTCTCTCTCTCTCTCTATCGATCTTTCCTGTACTTTCACAAACTTCTCAAACACAGAACGGATGTTGTCAGTTGCCATGTCATCCCTTATTAAAATTTACGACAATAAATCAAATTTATTTTTGACAGACAGGTCCTCGGGTAATAACAGGTCATAAACAGTAAGAAAGCTAGACAGATATCAGGGTCAAAAGTTGGGAAAGGCAGGTGTTAAAATCTTCCCTAAGGAACGCCTGGACACCTGACCTGTTGACAATTCACCCTCGGATGACCGGTGGGGACCCCAGAAATAGTTTCCGCTCTGACCCCAGGTCGCGTCAGGTGACGACAGGTGACAGGTCACTTCTCCAACGAGTCCGACCTGGTTGGCTTTGATTTTTACGAGAATTATAGGAAAAAATAAGAAAAAACTTGTGGGTTTGTGATCTGACGAAAACATTACTGGGTTGCACTTAATTTAGGAGTGCGTCAACATTTGTAAGCTTTGTAAAAGTGTCGTACCGTCAGGGATTATCAAGTTAACATCGATTCTATGGTGAGTTTTAATTTTTCTTTTTTCGTATTGCAGAGGTCAGGACAATCTCTCTCTCTCTCCATTCTCTCTCTCTTTGTTTCTCTCTCTCTCTGAGGCAGAACGGTGCCACTTTGGTAGTCTATCTACACGTCCCCTAATCCGGGGTGATAGTAAAAACCTGGCGGAAGTCATTTAACGCCGTGTTAAAAGCCCCTCGTGGATCAAAGTATTATATACACCCATTTCTATATTGTGTGGTCTACTTTACATTTACCATATGGTGTTTAGTACTAGCACCTCGGAGTAGTTGACGCCTAGTGAACAAACCAACGCAACACCGTCAGAAGGCAGTCCAAATGCCTGAATATTCATCTCGACTTACGGGAGTATAAACTTATAGAGTACAGTTAAGTACCTAGAAATTAACCACTTTCATAATTTTTTAAAATATAAAAACCGGCATTTTTAGAAGTTTATAAATGGATAAATGTAACCTTCAACATATCGAAAGGCACGGTAACGCTAAGAACCTAACCTGACTATAACTTAGGCCTATCTTTTCATAAAATATTCCTTTCCCTTCCTTGATGACATATTTACATTTATATTTTTTGTTCTATTTTCTTTTTTATTATTCTTTTATCCTCACTTATGAAAAAACCCATCGAAACCCTATAGCCTATAGTTTTTCTACCTTGTTCCTATATTAAAACTTACTTTTTATAAATTTCCTTTTGTTTATTACTATTATTATTCTTATTATTATTAAAATCTTCAGTTTATTATTGATTATTATTATCAGAGTTTTACAAAATAAAGGGGAAAGTAAGTTGAGGAAAATCAAGATGTCTTTAAAGTCAACGTTTTCTTCGCTCATTTTTGCACCCCAAAATGACGCACTGATTAGTAGGGTGTGGTATTATCTTCACCACACATGTAAAGATGGAGCCACATCTTCATGTTTCTCTATGTTCTCCTTTCCTGCCTCGAGGTTTTTGTCATTTGAAGATCAGGGTATAAAGGGCTTCTCACTAAACGTAATTTTGAGGAACAAATAATCATTTTTGTTTTTAAAATTCGTTAGATATATGAAAATGACGATTTTCTATGAGATTCCGTTCTCCTGGGGGGTTGAATGCAGGAACTTGCATCGAACCCCGGCCGAAGTCAGAAGCAATAAAGGTTATAATGAAGTGTCTCTTAAAAGCAAGAGAGCCCGCTAGTTTTAAGAGAGAACAAGAGAGTCTTGAGAGCCGTTGCCTCTGCCCTTAAAAAATAAATCGCTAGTAATATTTCCAAAGGCTTCTTAAGAATATAAAAATTCCATTCCAATTTTTTTAAAATATTGCGATATGGGATTGCAGAGAGAAGAGAGAGAGAGACAGGAAAGGACCCCTTTAATCACACCTCCAACTCCTTCTCCAGGAACTCTACGGCGAAGGAATACCATCCTAAGAAGGACGCTCCCATGACGTTGGCCACGTCACTGTGTTTCTCGTCAGAAAAATCCCGTCAAAAATGTCGCCCCTACAATTCTTCGTGGTAATGTACCGTCAACGGTAGGTCGTATGTATATGATTATGTGCCCTATATGTGTGTATTTATTAATCTCTGGGCCTATAACTTTGTGTTCCCCTATATACTTGATTGACCAGGCCCACTTTACACAGATTTCCTCTGAATTTGTGATAACGCCAGTGGCCTCTTCTTCAAACACCTTGATAAATTTGTAATTCAAAGCCCTGATTCAAATTAGAAGAATAACGTGGAAAATATCGTTTCAGACGCCTGTAGCAGGATTCCAAACTAGCATTCTGGAATCCCCCTTCGGGAGGTCTACACAAACACATAATTTAATATATTTATATTAATTTTATTTTGACCTATGTATATATCATATATATATATTTTATATCCCATATATATTATATACTTCCCTATATATATATATATATTATATATATTCTTTTTTATTTGTATTTTATATATCCTGGGTATCTTACAAGGCCAAAATCCATTTGAAGGAGAGTAATAATTGGAGTGCATAAGATCCTTTGGACTTGTCACCTTTACTTTAACAGACTAAAAATCCATATTTTCGTGAATCAAGACAAAATGCACACACACACACAATAGAGTGTATATATATATTTGGACTATATATATATATATATATATATCATATATATATATATATATTAGTTATACATAATATATATGTATATATATATATATATATATATATATATATATATATATATATATATATATATATATATATATATATATATATATATATATATAAATACATTTCTTTCAGTTCTTTCAGTAGGGGTGCTCCAAACAAGACAAAACAGCATTCACTGTTACTTTCATCCTTCAACTAATAATATGTGAACTACAAAATCAGCCAATATAAACATCTTTAGTCCATAGTTCCATGCTGTAAAGTATAGGAGTTTATTTTGCAAAAGGAAGAATTTGTAGCATTACCAAAATCTATTCAGCATAATGAAAGGACTGTTCATCTAGAACAAAACGGCCTATCTTGACAGGTCTGGCCTATTACGAAGTCGAGGACATCCCCGTCGACCTGTGCACTCACGTGATCTATGCTTTCGCCGTCCTGGACGGAGGTTCGCTGACTCTGCGTCAGCAAGACGAATTTGCTGACTCCGACAGCGGACTGAAGGCCTACCGGCGCTTCTTCACGTTGAGGCAGCGTAACCCTGGTGTCAAGGTGAGTATATGGGAGGTTAGTATGTTATTTTCATGTTCATTTTTAGCTGTCTCAGTTATCTCTTATTATTCGTTTATTTTCAATATTCCTCTCTCCTCAATCTTCCACCCACCAGCTGCTCCTGGGATTGGGAGGCTGGCACGACTCACGCTCAGACAAATACTCCCGTCTGGTCTCCTCTCCTCTGCACCTAGAAGTCTTCAGTCAGCAAGCTGTCAAGTTCCTGACCCAACATGGGTTTGACGGAATTGACCTCAACTGGGAGTTCCCAGCTTACCAAGGGTCTGGGATGGACAAGGAAGGTAATCATCTTCGTAGGTTAGCTTAGTTTATATTAAGGTTAGGTAGTCTCTATCTGCTTCTTTTTTCCTGATTCCTGCACCTTGTTTATATTGGGTGGTACACATAAGGGAAATTTGTTGCAGTTCCATTGGGCTTTTGGCTAATAAGACAGAAATGTTTTCAAGGCTTCATCAACAGAGAAATTAAGAATGATTAAACAAAGACCTGAATTACTGCTCCGACACTGATTTTATAGTCTAAATTAGTTTCAAAATAGAACATCTGTTTTGTACTTGCTGAAGTAAATTTTCCTACAAGTAATTTTCTTTTTATATGATGAAAAATAATAATTTTAATCCTCCCTATCCCTCTGAAGGATTCCGACTCTGGGTGAAGCAACTGAAGAAGGTATTCATCCCTCAGAACTTGCTCCTAACAGCAACAGTGTCTGGCCATGTTGGTATAATCGACCGTGGTTATGCAGTGAAAGCTATAGCTGAGGACCTTGACCTCATCAACCTCATGGCCTACGACTTCCACGGCCCCTGGGAGAAGAAAGTAGCTCATCATGCCCCTCTGTACCCAGTCCCTGGCCAGCACCCTCAACTCTCCGTCGACTTCGCCGTCAAGCACTGGATCGAAAGTGGTGCCCCACCAAGCAAAATAATATTGGGAATCTCTTTTTATGGAAGGTCTTGGACACTGGCAGGTCCTGATGTGTTCCCTGGGGCACTTGCATCAGCAGCAGGACTTCCTGGGCCTCTCCTGAAGGTCCCAGGGACATCAGCCTATTATGAGTTGTGCTTGGCTGAGAACCTCTACAACTGGCCCAAATTTACCAGAGACGGTGGAACTTTCCTGACTCTCTATGATCAGTGGATTAGTTTTGATGACATTGATGACATCAGGAACAAGGTATGTGAATGTTCAAATCACCTCCTGAGGATAAAGAAAGTGGGTTGACATTTCTCTGGGTAGATATAACTGTAGTGTAACTGCAGGCACAGGTCTCAAGAGAAACCCTTGCTAGCTCAAGAGGCTTAGGTTGTTAGATTAGGATAAGTTAGGTTTGGCTATGATATGTAACATTAGTACTTAGCACTGCACTCTGAAATGCAGTTACTTTGAAGAAATATGGAAATATTTCAAGAAGAGTTAGGTCCCCTAATACTTATCCTGCACAGAAACATTGCCAGAGAGACTGCCATTAAACCAGCTTTGATTTCTGATTCAACCAGATTTGATTTCAGAGATTTAATACTGTCTTATAATGAGAGATAAAAGCAATGCGACTTGCTCTACAGGAAAAAATACATTGTAATTATCAAATAATTAAACTTTGACAGGTAAAAACGGTAATACTGAAATGAGGATACCAATTTTTTCTTGGCATGTTGTTAAATTGTTTTAGCAAGCAATTTTGAAAGTGAAATGAAGTCCAGAACCTTCCAGCTAGGTTCCTTGGATGCTGTGAGTCTAGTTGAATCTTACTGATTTCTAAATTACCCTAGATCATAAGTAAATAATAGTAGAGTGGGGCTCATCTCCCAAAGGGAGTAAATGACCAGCTTCTTAGGGGATGGATTCTTATCAGAGTCTGGAAAATGGAAGTAAGAAAAGTTTCAAGGTACATGCTTTGCAGGAAGTTATATCTTTTAACACCCAATAACACTGCAAATAAGATAATTTATATTTTTCATTTTGATAATTTACTCTCGTCCTTTTCTTTTTCCTTAGGCAAAATACGTTTTTGAGGCTGAGTTAGGGGGCGTTATGGTCTGGGACGTTAGTCTGGATGACTTCAGAAACCTCTGTGGGGATGGTGTCAACCCTCTGCTGTCGGCCATTACCAGCACATTGTGGAACAATGGGACACTAAACAGGTTACCCAAACCTGATAGCATCTCGCAGAATACCCCAAGCTCATCTGCTGTAGTTCAACCTGAAACTGAACCTGACAGATCTCTAATTTCTTCTGGGCCTCTGTTGGCACCTGGCATGAACAAGACACCACCCATCACAAGTGTTTCCAACCAAGAATTTTCACTCACGGTAACGGATGAAATCACCAACACACAAGTCCAGAGCCAAACCATTGTTCTGGCCCTCCTCCAGCCAAATCTCCAGACTTATTCAACTCGTTTGGGAGCTAACCCAAGTCTTATTGATCAGATCTATCAAATAAGGCCTATTGAAACAGTAGCTGATTATCCAACAACGTTAATGGCAGCAAAAGTAATTGATAAGCCATCAATATTGTCACAAAAAGTGGAAACTACCTTTACATTACAATTACACAGCAATTTTGTCACTTCAGATCGTGTTTTACTCCAGCCAGAGGGTAGTGCCACTCTTACAGATCCTGCCTTTGCAACAACAGCAGAGCACCGACCATCAACTAACTTAGACACAAAATTTGACCTTCCTAGCCAAGCACTATTCATGACAATCTTACCACCATTCCTCCTGTCTTCAATCGCCTCAACAAAATCATCTACAAATCTGGTTAATCAATCATACAGAATAAAGACATTTGAAAACGTGATTACTCCAACAAGAACCCATTACACTCAGAGAACATCATCGTCACCTCAGACAGGAAACGTTAGAACAGAAGGTGATCTGATAACCAATCTGCTGCCTTCAGGCACAACCTTTCTCGAATTGGAAGCTTCATTCTCTCACCATCCTACTGAGATACTACAAATCAAGCCTTCTAATCCTGCGTCATCATTAGACGTCCACAGAACAAAATCAGTCTACAGTTACACTCTCTCACCTCAGTCGTACGAAAGCTCATCGACTCTTTCTAAAATGCCAACGCTCTACCCTCTCTCCTTCCCCATGAAGATCAACACAACTGAGTGCCAAAGGACTGGGTATACCAGCGATCCAAGCAGCTGTTCACATTTCTATAGGTGTCATGGGCACAGGGTGTTTCGGTTCCAGTGCGCTGAGCAGACTCACTGGAAGCAGGGGCTCTTGGTGTGCGACTGGGCCTACAAGAAATTCTGCAAGAAAGCTCGGTCTCTGGCCCCGCCCTCAAGCCACACACTGCGTGATGGTGATGAGGTCTTCTTCGATGAGGCTACAGGAGCCATTGGGTACTTCAGCCATTACATTTAATGAGAATAACTTACTTCGTAATTTGTGCTGATTTCCATGTACTGAGATGCAGTCATGAAGTAAAATTTACAGGTTTAAACTTTGTTGGGATTTTTTTTAACCTAAAATGGCTTAGCAAGAGATGAACATTGTGGTCATTTTAAACTTAAACTTTTCATTAGCAAGAGATGAACATTGTGGTCATTTTAAACTTAAACTTTTCATCATCTAAAAAATGCAAATTCTTCCTAAATGCGCTTTTAAAATTCAAAGCCACACGCAAGTCTATATGTCAATATCCATTACAGATATCCTAGCCTACTTGTCTGACCTCTGTTAATGTCCAGACACACACACACACACACATACACACATACACACACACACACACACATATCCTGACTCAAATGTCTACGATCTGTCATCAGTCATCTTCTGTTCACAAGCTGAGAGACCAGACCTTTTCCACACACAAACGTATCGTGCAAACTCATCTTACAAAAATACTCCTGGTCTGATTCGCAAACCGACAAGGTGAATTTCAGCTGGTTTTCAGTGATGGAACGCTCTATATTAATTCCCAGTTGACTCGCTATATTTGCACTTCATGATAATCTGGAGACAATGCTGTTCATTTTCTCATGTGGTGGATGGTGTAACAGGGCGGACTTAATGTCCGTGTATTGCCCAATTCGAGAGGATAAAAAAATGTGGCATTACTTCGACTGAAAATTATACCCTAAATTTTTTCCCAAATTTTATGGGGACCGAAAGTTCTGATAATAACTGTATACAGAACAATAATAATAATAATTAGGGATAATAAAGTAATAATAATAATAATAATAATAATAATAATAGTCGTGGAATACTTTGTCATAATTATGGTAAAATTTAGTAAAACAGTCACTATATACTCCTCTTGTTTGTTTACGTCTAAAATACGCTTTCTAAATGGTAGGAACTCGATGAGGGAATCCTAACCTGAATGGGGTTAAACTTTAATAAACTCTTCTCTTGCAGATACCTGCAGTCATTCTCTCTCTCTCTCTCTCTCTCTCTCTCTCCCGGACCTATAAACCACATTCTTTCTCTCTCTCTCTTTATCTGCTTGTCAACAAAAACATCTCTCTCTCTCTCTCTCTCTCCCGGACCTATAAACCACATTCTCTCTCTCTCTCTATCAGCTTGTCAACACAAAAACATCTCTCTCTCTCTCTCTCTCTCTCTCTCTCTCTCTCTCTCTCTCTCTCTCTCTCTCTCTCTCGGGACTATTAACCACATTCTCTCTCTATATCTGCTTGTCAACAAAAACATTCTCTCTCTCTCTCTCCCGGACCTATAAACCACATTCTCTCTCTCTCTCTCTCTCTCTCTATCTGCTTGTCAACACAAAAACATCTCTCTCCCTCTCTCTCGGGACTATTAACCACATTCTCTCTCTCTATATCTGCTTGTCAACAAAAACATCCCTCTCTCTCTCTCTCTCTCTCTCTCTCTCTCTCTCTCTCTCTCTCTCTCTCTCACGTCGCACCCAGGTGTCAGTGGAATGGATATCCCCAAGACTGGAGGTGCAAATGTCCAGGTAAGTCGTTAATCAAGTTGTTTTGTTCCTGACAGGTATCGCCTGAAGGATGGTCAGT
Source organism: Macrobrachium rosenbergii (assembly GCF_040412425.1). Taxonomy (NCBI): domain Eukaryota; kingdom Metazoa; phylum Arthropoda; class Malacostraca; order Decapoda; family Palaemonidae; genus Macrobrachium; species Macrobrachium rosenbergii. The sequence goes on along the minus strand of NC_089770.1, from coordinate 14,625,185 downwards.
GTCATCCCCATCATGGGGTGGGGGCGCTCAGGGGAACCCCAGGGGGACCTCGGGGGGACTCCTGTGGATCTACTCAGGGGGACATCGTGGGACGCTGGACGCATTATTTTTTATTGAGAATCTTCCCACGTTGATGGCAGGACTGCTGCTGCTTGCTGCTTTTAAAGCCATAGAACTCTTGGAAATGCCAATTTTACTGCTATACATCACTTGAAAATGTCGCTTTCACTGCTATGCATCGCTTGGAAATGCTGCTTTTACTACTACAGAGCACTTGAAAATGCTGATTTTACTGCTATATATCTCTTGGAAATGCTGCTTTTACTGCTATGTATCACTTGAAAATGCTGCTGTCACTGCTAAGTATCACTTGGAAATGCTGCTTTTACTGCTATGTATCGCTTGGATACGCTAATTTTACTGCTATGCACGCTTGGAAACTGCCTTTACTGCTATGCATTGCTTGGATAGGCTAATTTTACTGCTATGCATCGCTTGGATGGGCTAATTTTACTGTTATGCATCGCTTGGAAATGCTGCTTTGACTGCTATGCATCGCTTGGCTATGCTAATTTTACCGCAATACATCGCTTGGAAATTCTGCTTTTACTGCTATATACCACTTGGAATTAAAGACTTCAGTTTCTCGTAAAAAAATCATTCAGTCCATACATGTTTTGTTAATAATTACACGCCTCAGCTTCTTACAATTTGAGAGAGAGAGAGAGAGAGAGAGAGAGAGAGAGAGAGAGAGAGAGAGAGAGAGAGAGAGAGAGAGAGAGAGAGAGAGAGAGAGAGAGAGAGAGAGAGAGACTTCTCATTCTCGCAGAGCAAGATTAAATCTTATCGAGCTACTTGTATGTAAAGATCCTTAATTGAAGTATCTACATCTTACATAATTATAAACTAACATTTTCACTGCTAATCCTTGCGTTTAAAAACACTCAAGTAATCAAGAAATATATATAGCATAATAACATTATCAATAATGCTTAAAACGACGAGAAACACCTGTGGGAAATATGGGAGAGGCTAATCTTGAAGGGTAGGTTGGAAGAACCGGCGGTTTATGGCATGTTTTACGTCTTGCCATTTGCAGGATTTTACTAATTTTTTTTTTTATTTTTCATTTATTTATTGATTTTATACAGTACAATTGAAGTCAGCAGAGAATTTTGTCATCGATAATTCTGCTTCGAAGCTCAATTTGACTCCAGGTTACGAAAATTTGCCCAAAGAACAATGTCTTTGGCACGACTCGATACTCTAGAGCTGTAGATATGTCAGCTGAGGTATTTCGCGAAATTTCAATAGAAACTCTTCTTGATGCAAAGCGTAAGCGTTAAGCCCGAGCTCAAGCCACTTTTATTTACTCGAAGCTGGCTTAAGTCTCAAACTATCTCGATCATATACATAGATCAAATCTACTTTTTAATCTACATTTGGGGCAAGCGTACGCGTCTAGGTTCCTCGAGTTCTGACAGTCACTGAACCAGAGTAAGACGAGTGCTTCCCCGAACAATTTCAAGGTCACCCACGGTAATTTAATGACTTGGGTTACGAATTAGATGGGTGGGGCCACTTGTTCGGAAATTATGAAGAGGAGCAATGTTTCGAGTTTTGCTCAAGAGAATTTCCTTCGGGGTTAATTAGAGAGGACTTCAGGGAAGGCTTCGTTTGGAAAGATATGGGACTTGTTGCGAAATGATGATATACAGTAGGTCTAAATGTACGGAAATGATTGGCACAGAGATTGGGAGTGTGTGTGTGTGTATGTGTATGTATATATATATATATATATATATATATATATATATATATATACAGGTTTATTGTTTATGTGGAAATAAACCTCAAATGTTATTAAATAAACCAAATTTACATCTTAAGATATATAAAAAAAAACTCAACGAAGATTTCGAAAAAACCGGGACAGTAAAAGGAAAAAAAACGTATCTATAACCTAGTGGGTCCTGCTATAACCAAGACTTTTCCCGAATACGATACGACGAGGCTTCCTCTCACGTAAACAACCGTAAAGGGTGTGTTGTATCTCGTGACGTCAAGATGACGTCACTTCATTCACATTTTCACACAAACTGAGGAAGGAAATGGTAGGAGCGGGAAGGCTATTTGGACCATGTTTACAACAGGACAAGGACTGATTGCATGTGCACGGACATATTGCAAGGGAGGGTGTTAGAACGCTTTGCCTATAAATAGAGGAAACAAACTTTTTCGAACGTTAAATAGCATTTGAGTTCCAACGAGTTCAGATCTCGTAACGAACTCTCGTGGTGATTAAGTTATTAAGTGATTGATTGATTGGTTTCTTTAAAGATTACCTGGCGTCATAAGGTCGTTTTATAGACAGGTAAGCTTTTTTACGGTATAAATTATAAATTGGATGTATATATACATATATATATATATATATATATATATTATATATATATATGCATATCTATGCATACACACACACACACACACACACACACACACATATATATATATATATATATATATATATATATATATATATATATATATATATATATATATATATATAATTAAAAATCCTCTTCAATTACAGGTACCGATAATGCCAAAACAGTTATCTTTCTTCGCCCTACTGTTTATCGTGGGTTTCGAAATTAACGCATCTGATGCCTCTGGAAAGAAAATCGTCTGCTACTACGCCTCGCAGGCGCATTATAGATCGGGTGAGTTGTAGGCTGAGGTTGTACTGTACTGGGGTTGTAATGGGGTTTTAATGAGGTGGATGAACTTACGTAGGTGGAAAGTGTTCGGTTAATTCCAATACGAGATTCGTGTTTAGAGTAGTATTGATAATGATGATGATATTCACTTAACGAGTAATTAATAATAATAATACCAAATTTCGCTAATATTACTTCCTTTTAAAGTCTGTAAATTTGCGAGGGAAACTTTGGCGCTCCGTCAAAACTGGGTCCTTTCATTAGATACGATCTGGAGCCGAAAAGGGGTTGGAATACGAGAGAGAGAGAGAGAGAGAGAGAGAGAGAGAGAGAGAGAGAGAGAGAGAGAGAGGGAAATACATAAATATGATCTATAACGGCCTACAACTCCATTAAAACAGGTCCCGCCATGTATACCGTAGACGAAATCCCCGCGGAGATGTGTACTCACGTCATCTACTCTTCCGCCATCTTGGACAGTGATTCTTTGACGGCTGTTGAAAGAGACAGTTACCTGGACTCGGATAACAGTCACGGCAATTACAGACAGTTCCTGCAACTCAGGCGTAGGAACCCCAAAGTTAAGGTGAGTTGATTTGAGAGGAATGCGTCAAGTGTCAACTTGTCGATTGTAATAGTTTTCGTGGATGTTTAACTTTGCTATTTTAAGCTGACTAAATTTATTAGTCAAACGGGAGACTGCTTAGCTAATTTACTTTGATACTTATAAAAGTTATTCTCAATGGCTCTCCTTTTTCGGCAAGTACGATTTTTAAATTGCCTTAATTTTGTGGGAAGACAGTTTACCTATTTATTGAACTGGGGATGTTCGCAAAACTAAAATAGCTTTAAGAAGCGTGTCTAAAAATTAAAGACATGGTAGCCGATTTGACCGCAAAATTCAACATCAGATCGAAATTTCATTTAGCTTGTCTTCCTATGGCATCCTCTCGTTCTAAGAACGAAAAATAGAGTTCAGGGCCTCTCTACTCAAGTTTTATTTCTTAGGGTATTTAACTTCAGCCAATCTACTTTTCACTTCAGTTGCTCCTCGGACTGGGTGGGTGGACTGACTCCAGCTCAGACGAGTACTCACGAATGGTGTCCAGTTACAGTAGCCGAGCTAACTTTGTCATCCATGTTGTCCGTCTCCTGAAATCCTACGGATTTGATGGCCTCGACCTAGACTGGGAACACTCTTCCAACAAAAACTCGCCTCAAGATAAGATTGGTAAGGAATGACTCAACGTTGCTTTGGGTTACTTTGTAAGGTCCTGTTTACTTCCAACAAAGTTCACCCAAAGATAAGATTGTTAAGAGGTTACTTTGTAAGGTCCTGTTTATTTCCAACAAAAGTTCACCCAAAGATAAGATTGTTAAGGGGTTACTCTGAAAGGTCCTGTTTACTTCTAGCAATAGCTCACCCAAAGATAAGATAGATAAGGGGTTACTTTGTAAGATCCGGTTTACTTCCAACAACAGCTCACCCAAAGATAAGATAGATAAGGGGTTACTTTGAAAGGTCCTGTTTACTTCCAACAAAAGTTCACCCAAAGATAAGATTGTTAAGGGGTTACTTTGAAAGGTCCTGTATACTTCCAACAAAAGCTCACCCAAAGATAAGATTGTTAAGGGGTTACTTTGAAAGGTCCTGTTTACTTCCAACAAAAGTGCACCCAAAGATAAGACTGTTAAGGGATTACTTGAAAGGTCCTGTTTACTTCCAACAATAGCTCACCCAAAGATAAGACAGATAAGGGGTTACTTTGAAAGGTCCTGTTTACTTCCAACAATAGCTCACCCAAAGATAAGGCAGATTAGCAGATCTTGTATATATTTTCCACCCATCCTCCCCTTCAGGTGGATGGGAATCTGCTGAATGATTCTGAAGTTTTAACTATTCTAGATGTAATTTTGACTCACATCTTACTTTTGGGAAACATCTGATGAAAGTGTCAGCATTTGCAACATGAAAGTTAGGTATTGTATATAAGATCTCACATATCTATAACAGTGGTAAAATCAGTGTAACCTGTTTTACATCATTTGTCCTTCCTTTACTAGAATACTGTTCTCTGGGGTGGATGTCTGCTTCTGACAGAGATTTATCTCTTTTTATAGAGTGGTTCGTGGTGGTAGGTTTCTGTTTCCCAATAGTAGCAGTTATGGCTTGGCTCAGCGACAGATGACCTCTTGTTTGTCTATTTTTCATAAGTTGCATTTTAATGGAGATCTTTCACATTCACAATTGATCCCTGATCACCTTTTCCTGTCGAGAGCAACCAGATTTGCTGAGCAGCAGCACCAATATGCAGTAAATATGCTTCACTGTCGAACCTCTCAGTTCCAGTGATCCTTTATTCCTCACACCGTTGGACTGTGAAACAATCTCCCTGAAGATGTCGTGCAATTCGAACTTCAAAAGTTCAAGAAGCGAAGATGCAATGCATTGCTACCTTAATGCTACTATTCCCCTTCCATTTTAATAATCTGCTTATATTTTGACCTGTTTATTTATTAATTTGTTGATTTATTTTTCCTTGTTTAATAAGTGATCTCTTCTTTCTGTATTTCCTATTACCTTCTGTTACTTCTTTCTAATGAACATATTTTTTGGAAGCTTGAATTTCAAACCAGTGGCCCCTGTGGGCTTGTTCCACATAAACAGGGTTCATCTTCTGTATAATATTGTTAATAATAAAAATAATAAAGTAATACTATACAATACCTTAGGTTACTTTGTAAGGTTCTGTTTACTTTCAACAAAAGCTCAACTCGAGATAAGGTAGGTAATGGATGACTAAACATTACCTTCGGTTACTTTGTAAGGTCATGTTTACTCCACTCTGCGCGTTATGGTGCGTCCAAGTCAAAATCACACGTCAGCAACTAATTGCACACACATCACAAACAGGTTGAATACAAGTTCACAGATTATTGGTTGTCCTAACCAGTTCTTTGTGAAATTATCAAGTGCTGTCCAAACATTTGTTTCTCCACTTACAGACGCTGGTTTGTTTTTAACCTGTTCGTGATATACATGTGATAAGTTGCTAACACGTGTATATGATGTGTCAACAACTTATGACATGCTTAACAGCAGTGTGGATGCACCGTTAGTGATACAGTATACCTCCTACACCACTTTACTTTACAAACAACCCCACACCATATTAATTCCAAAGTTTAATTCAGAAGTTAATTCCATCATTGTATTTCTAAGTAATCATATCTGCCTAAAGCAAATCCATTTTCTATTTTCATTATCAGACTCGAAAAGTATTCTAATTTAGAGTATTCTTCCATTCAGAATTTCGTCTGTGGATTGAGGAACTGCGTGCAGCCTTCGATCTGAACGGCCTGCTTCTGACAGCTGCAGTACCTGCTGGGAGGAATATTACTGACCAGGATTATGACGTCAAGGCCATAGCCACAGCTCTGGACCAGATACACATCAAGGCATACGACTTCCATGGGTCTTGGGAGGACGAAGTAGCTCATCATGCACCACTCTTCCCTGCTTCAGGACAGCCTGAGGAGCTATCAGCTGAATTTGCTGTTAATCAATGGATTGACAAGGTGTTTCGCCTCAGAAACTGATCTTAGGGGTCCCTTTCCATGGGAGGTCGTGGACACTGGCCAGAACTAATACCTCTCCTGGAGCACTCGCAAAGGGTGCTGGTAGGCCTGGAAGATTCATCAAAGAGTCTGGAATGCTGGCTTATTATGAGATTTGTTACGAACATGAGCATGAGAGATGGCACAAGGTTCCTAGTCCAGAGGGTCCCTACGTAGTCAAAGACCACCAGTGGGTTATCCAAGGGGATGTTGAGGTGATATCAACTAAGGGTGATCAGTGGGTTGGCTATGATGACACAGAAGCTGTCACAAAGAAGGTGAGTGTTTTTTCTGGAGTGTATTTAAGTTCCCTCAGAAGGAAATGTTTTTGTTCCTTGAGAAGAATCTCTAATTAGTTACTCTGAGTCAATCTGTAGTTTGAACTTGACCAAATTCCAATAAACTAAGCTGGAAGAGCAATCTGATAAATGTGAAAATATTTCCAATAACCTCACAATTAGACCTATTCAAATCTTTCTTTTCAGAGCGAGTATGTCAAGACAAAAGGTCTAGGAGGCATCATGATATCAGACATAACCATGGATGACTTTCGAGGAATGTGCAGAGACGGGCCTAACCCTCTCATGAAGGCCATTTTCAAGACCATACAAAAAGAAGCAGCTGCTAATACCAATAATATTAGGTAAGCAACGCCATCAATGCACTAGTCTTCTCGTGGCAAAAATGTTTTGTAATAGATCTTATAGTCTTTAAAGAATAACCAAAGTAGCATATACTAATACATCTTATACTTATCTTGAACAGACCTCTCAAACCATCTAGCAAAAGACCAGCGTACCAGCAACCCACATTGCCAGTCCAGCTGCAGCCTTCAAAGCCATTCCCTGAACCGATCAACCCAATGCCTGCTTTGGATGTGAAAGAATGCTTGCAACTGGGCTTCACACCTGACAAAAAGAGCTGCAAGCATTTCTATCGCTGCGTTGGGAGAGAGATAAATCATTATCGCTGTCCTTCTGGACGTTCTTGGAATCAGACGCAGAGAGGGTGCATCACGCAGCAGAAGAATACCTGCAGAAACAAGCCACGGTTGTGAGGTCAGGACTGACTGTCCTTTGTGAGAAGGCTAGTGGAAGCAGTTCAGTTCAAGAGTCCAACTGGAGGAGTCTTCTGGAGTAGTGGAAGAAGTCCAACTGGTAGAGCTTTCCTGGCCAAGAGCCCAATTGGAGCCTTATTGGACCTTACAATTACTTTTCTGTGATAGCACTCGGAATGAAGCCAAAGCATTTTGTATATATCGAACTAGTTACAACCCTTTTTATATGTAAGTAATTCCTGCAGGCAGGAGTATATTTAGATCAGATAGTCTACACTTATTATGAGTTAACTTATTATTGAAATAAAATGAAATGCTGATTAGAATTTTCATCAATTCCCAAATATCAATATCGAGCATTGCATGTATTTCTGCTCATAAAAGATTATATATCAAAAAGAAACTCACTAAAAATTAGTTTACGCAATGTTTTCAGTAGCATGGCATTGAAGAGGATTATCTATTAATGATGATTTCAACTTTCAATTCCCTTTAATTAGGAGACTGACACGTTTAGCAGCTGAAATGAATTGCAATCCATTTTCCAGCAGCCTTATATACTGCGTACTGACATTCAGAGATATTCTAGTACTGGATCTGCTCATGAGAATGTAGGCCTAGGGGTCACTCTTCTATGAATAGGCTATTGGGATTACAAAACTTGGAATAAGAGCCATTAATATTCTTGTCTTTGATACCGGACTGAGAACTTCGACAATTTTGCAGATCGGATTTTATGAAATTTAGGCTGTCAAGCCTAGTACTAGGACATTTTCGGCTATTCATAGCTTAGAACAGTGAAAAGAGGGAGATGGGGTTGTTGGTCAGCAAGATGATAAAGAAGTCTGATAAAGAAGTCCGTAAAACAAATAAGATGAAGTACAAGGACCTAAAAGGCGGAACTGGGAGAAACCCTTCTCTGTTGCACTAAGAATTAATAGTTCGAGAGATTAAACGCCAAGCCTGAAGAAAAAAAGCGGGAATGGAGGTAGAATAAATGACTAAAAAAAAATAGTATGGAACACTAGGGGCCGACGGGACGCTAACAACCACCCTTTATTAATGCCAACAGTGTACCACATAAGGTGCACTGACGGCAATATTCCCCAAGAAACTTCGTTAAGTATGAATTTCGGTTCCACCGGCCTTCATGCTGAAAAGAATCGAGAACTATCTACATCTTTATTGATATTGGTCTAATAACTTCCCCGTCAAATAGCCTTCGCTAACCACACGACATGGTGGCATGTTTCGCAAGGGATAAAATTCCCAAACTCCAATATTTTGTAAAATTCCTGAGTCACCTCAGACGATAATTATTCTTCTTCGCGTGGATGAGTAAATGCACTCGTTTGTGAATCATTTACCTCGCATGAGTGTGTGTAAGTGTGTGTGTGTGTAAATCACAAAAAGGTAAAAACGTGATGAATATATATATATATATATATATATATAACAAATTTAAATCACGAAAAAGGTAAAAACGTGATGAATATACGAACAAAGTTACAGCCAGGAAGGAAAAGTGAAACAATAAGATGCTAAGTACTTTCGTCTTATTACCAAGACATGGTCACAGCAGTTGCTGTGAACATGTCTTGGTACACAGCAGTTGCTGAGACCATGTCTTGGTAATAAGACGAGAGTACTTGGCATCTCATTGTTTCACCTTTCCTTGTGGTTGTAATATTTATTATATATATATATATATATATATATATATATATATATATATATATATATATATATATATATATATATATATATATATATATATATATATATATATATATATTACCTAAAATTACAATGTATTAATAAAATCTTTTGTATTATACAACTATCAGCTACAGTTAATTAACTCCAATTTAAGACTTGCCTTCGTCCAGTCCCCGTTTAACCTCTACTTCTTCCAGGTTCCTTGTGCTCTCTCGTTCTCCCCACAGCTCCAGACTGTGGACACATGAGTTGGTGGAAAGTGTTGGTACCTATGGAAAATTCGTCTTAATTAGGTATAATCTACAATGATAATACCTTTTTAATATATATATATATATATATATATATATATATATATATATATTTTCTTGATTTTATAATATATCTTAAAAATTCTTTAGTTGTGGTTTAAATGTTCACTTGCCCCCTCCATCCCAACAAACTTTTACAATCAAATATGCCTTTATTATCCCAATCCATTTTAAGCCTTTGATTTGTATGCTGTTTCACTTTCAAGTTAATTTCGTAGTTCCTAAATACGTTAATCACACTTTCTCCCCCACCCACGTAAGGTTCTCTTATCTATTTATTCAGTCTTCCCCAGGTTTCTACAATGACAAGACTGTAGGTCTACCGATCACCAAAATTTCATACAAGTTTTATTTCTAGGGGCATACCTCTTGCTCATCCCATGGGTCCACATCTTATGCTTAAGAAGTCGCCTTTTCCGATGTATCATTCCCACAGGTAGCCCTCTTTGTATTCAGTAAGCCCTGTCCACACGAGGAAGTGACCGAGGCGTAAATCGCGCGGTTGCAGAAATTGGTAAACGTACATACTATGGCGGTTAGCAGCGCGGTTCATTCAGTATCAATATGGAAGTGGAGGAAGTAACACGCATCCAAAACTCAGGAAATATGACCCCAAATTCTTCAGTTATTTCAGAATGACCACGAAATATTTGACGATTACTTGCACTGATTAAGGATGATGTTTTATCAAATAGCATAATGAGGAGTGTATGCATGTAGATGTATTATTATTATGAATGATGATTAAAATAGTTTAACCAGACCACTGAGCTGACTATCAGCTCTCATAGGGCTGGTCCGAAGGATTAAGATGAAATACTATTATTATTATTATTATTATTATTATTATTATTATTATTATTATTGACCCAATTTCCACCAGAAATATTATCTTAGAAAAACAAGTTGGCCTAAGCACTCCAACCACTGTGGTCAAGGTCTAAACATCTGCTCTTGGATCTAAGCAGTGTTTAGCATAAATGGTTCCTGTAAATTACAGGACTTTCTTTGCATACAGTCACTAAACACAAACTAAACATTAATGTACAATCACTAAACACTAACATTCACAATACACTTACACTCACAAAACACTAACACTTACTATACACTCACAGTCAATAACACTAAACACTCACAGAGTACTCAACACTCACTAGGCACTCACTATACACTAAACACTCAATAAACACTCATAAAACACTAAACACACACTAAATACTCACTGTACCCCAAACACTCAGTAATCATTCACTAAACACTCACTTAATCCTAAACATTCATTAAACACTAAACACTCACTAAGCATTCACTATACACTAAACATTCACCAAGTACTCACTATAGACTAAACACTCACTAAACATTCGCTAAGCACTCACTATACACTAAACACTGACTAAACCCTAAACACTCATTAAACACTAAATACTCACTAAACACAAAATTCTCATTAAATCCCTAAACACCAATAATACACTAAACAGTCAATGAATATTCACTAATCACTCACTAAACATTCACTAAACACTTACACACTAAACATTCACTAAACACTAATTTTCACAAGACATTCACTAAACCCTACACACTTACTTTACAGTCACTGAATACTTACACACTAAACATTCACTGAATACTTACACACTAAAAATTCACTAAACACTAACATTCACTAAACCCTAAACACTCACTGAATGTTGTTTACACAATAAACATTCACTAAACACTAACATTCACAAAACATTCACTAAACATTCACTGAATACTTACACACTAAACATTCACTAAACCCTAAACACTCATTAAACATTCACTGAATACATACATACTAACCATTCACTAAACACTAACGTTCACAAGACATTCACTAAACACTCACTAAACATTCACTGAATACTTACATACTAAACATTTACCACCATTCACAAAACATTCACTAAACCCTAAACACTCACTAAACATTCATTAAACCCTAAACTTAACATTCACCAAACACTTACTCACTAAACCCTAAACTTTCGCTAAACACTTACTCATTAAACATTAACGATAAAAATTCACAATTGCACTAAGCAACTGTTCAATTTGCGGGTTACCGGACCTTTAAAAGATGCCAGCAAGGCTTTGCAGGGCCACCCTGGTGGAAGACCACCGAACTGCACACTAATGCTATCGGGATTGCAACTCCAGGTATATTCCCTCTATGTTCCAAGTGGATCTTGTGCGGATTATTCTTGTCATCCGCGAGTGACAGAAGGGAATCTGGGACTTCCGAAGGTTTCTTGGAATTCCGGAGGCTTTTGGGGCTTCCTACGGCTTCAAGACAATCTCCAGGCTCTGTAGCCTTCGGATTTCTTGCACATACTAAAGAACAGATATTTATGGAGGAAGAAATCGGTCATCCCGGCTTCGAAGATTTCTTTGGGGAAGCCCACATTTTTGGATGGATAAGCTTACGTTCTTGGAGATGAATTCCGGAGGCTTCTGGGGTTTCTGAAGGCTTCAAGACCATCTCCAGGCTCTCAAGCCTTTGAAACGGCCATTGGATTCTCCAGGAATGCTTCAGGAGCTGAAGACTGCTTCAAAGTATCTTGGGGTCGTGAAGATATCTTCAAATACCCAGAAGTCCTCTCTCGTCGTTGGGAGATATCTATATATATCAGTAAGAGGGAATCCATAAAGATTAGAAGATGAGATGTTAAAGTAAAGAAACTGCTTATGCGTCAGAAAAAGAACTCTAAGTAATGGTTGACGCGATGTTCAAATGATCCTAAGCCTTCGGGATTTTTCTTGAAGACATTTTGGAATCCTTCAGTCTCCAGCTCCTGGAAGAACAAGAGAAATGCCATTCGTGCATGCGCCAACTCCAAAGTCTCCAGGAACAATCTCCAATATGCTTCAAATCGTCTGGAAGACTCCAGAGAGGGCAAGTGTCATATTTGAAAAGAAGGGTACGAGAAAGCAAAGAGTATGGTGAAGGGAAGGGCCCGACCCAGAGGCTGCTTCCTCGGAGGAAGGCAGGTATCCTGCCAGGCTGGGGAAGCGGGCCTGGAGAGGGCCTAGGCCCCTTAAGGATGGGCCCCAAAGCCCCAAGACTCGCCAGTCTTTTGAGGGCAGCCTTGAAGGGAAGGGTCCCACCCAGAGGCTGCTTCCTCGGAGGAAGGCAGGTATCCTGCCAGGCTGGGGAAGCGGGCCTGGAGGGCCTAGCCAAGAAGGATGGGCTCAAAAGCCCCAAGACTCGCCAGTCTTTTGAGGGCAGCCTTGAAGGGGAAGGGTCCCACCCAGAGGCTGCTTCCCTGGAGGAAGGCAGGTATCCTGCCAGGCTGGGAAGTGGGCCTGAGAGGGGCTCAAGAACTTCGAGGATGAGCTCAAAAAGCCCCAAAGGCTCGCCAGTCTTTTGAGGGCAGCCTTGAAGGGAAGGGTCCCACCCAGAGGCTGCTTCCTCGGAGGAAGGCAGGTATCCTGCCAGGCTGGGGAAGCGGGCCTGGAGAGGGGCCCAAGAACTTCGAGGATGAGCCTCAAAAGCCCCAAAGGCTCGCCAGTCTTTTGAGGGCAGCCTTGAAGGGAAGGGTCCCACCCAGAGGCTGCTTCCTTGGAGGAAGGCAGGTATCCTGCCAGGCTGGGGAAGCGGGCCTGGAGAGGGTCCAAAAACTTCAAGGATGGGCCCCAAAAGGCCCCAAGGCTCGCCAGTCTTTTGAGGGCAGCCTGAAGGGAAGGGTCCCACCCAGAGGCTGCTTCCTTTGAGGAAGGCAGGTATCCTGCCAGGCTGGGGGAAGCGGGCCTGGAGAGGCCCAAGAACTTCAAGGATGGGCCCCAAAGGCTCTGTCCGTCTTTGAGGGCATCCTTGAAGGGAAGGGTCCCACCCAGAGGCTGCTTCGGAGGAAGGCAGGTATCCTGCCAGGCTGGAGAAGTGGGCCTGACAGGGTCCAAAAATTTCAAGGATGGGCCCCATTTTCTTTTGAGGGCAGCCTTGAAGGGAAGAGTCCCACCCAGAGTTATGCTTCTCGAGGAAGGCAGGTATCCTGCCAGGCTGAGAAGTTTACTGGACAGGGTCCAAAATTTCAAGATGGGCCCCAAAGTGTCGCCAGTCTTTTGAAGGCAGCCTGAAGGAAGGGTCCCACCCAGAAGCTGCTGGCCTCCGAGGAAGGCAGGTGTCCTTCTCCTGGAGAGGGTCCAAGAACTTCAGCAGGGCTAAAAACAAGGACTCACCAGTCTTTTGAGGGCAGCCTTGAAGGGAAGGGTCCCACCCAGGGGCTGCTTCCTCGGTTTTCAGGTATCCTGCCAGGCTGGGGAAGCGGGCCTGAGAGGGCCCAGAACTTCAAGAGGGACTTAATCTTGGTGAGGGCAATTGAAGGAATTCCCATTACTGTTTCTTCTTCGTTAGGACTTCCTCGCTTTTCCTTCCATCTCCCAATTCAGCAGAGCGGTTCTTCATCTCTTGGGCCTCTTCTCGAACGAACGCAATTTTCCCCTCTTTCGTCGTTGAGTTTTTCCTTCGACGAGAAAATTTGCGATTCCTTCCCGTTGGAGCGATTCAGTTCGATCGTCCGGCTTCTAACCTTCGACTGGACACCTAAATTATCCTCTGGGCCTCTTTTCCAAGACTGTTGTCAAGAGCGCCATTTCTTGCTCGAGGAACATGAACTTCTTCGCGCAAGTCCTTCAGTTGTTCGCTATCTTTTTTTCTTTCTTAGTCATCATCTTCCCATCAAACAGAGCTGGAGCTCCATTTTCTTCTTTAGCCAGGCTAAAATCAAGTCCTTTTGGAAAAGAAGTCCTTGCTCCCCATATAAAAATGGGATTCTGGGAAGAAGAAGCCATTCGTTATTCAAGGAAGGTCCTTACCCTTGCTTTCAATTTTTAACTTATCATCTTCTGAACATCAAACAAGAGCTTGAAAAAGATCTTCAACACAGGCCACGCTTTCGTGGTTAACCTCCTTCTAAAACGTCATTCTTTTGGATATGAAATTCTTCCTTCCCAATGGTGTCATCAGTTTCAATATGGTTGTTCCAGTTCTGAGAGCAGACTTAATCGTGAGGAAAAGAATTTTCCTTGAGCAGAGAAAATCAAACATCTTTTAACAATTCATGTCCAAAGTTTTGAACCTTATATCCTTTACAACAACAACAATGATCTCAAAGACTCATAGCCACATTTTATCCATACTGTGTGTTTGAAACGTGGTTAAGATTCTACTTCTATCGAAGCATACAATCTCATTTGAATCAATGATGATTCTGACGGAAACTGAAATAAAAAAATTTTCTTTTAGGGGATATAAATATCCAAAATATGTTTTATGAAAAGTGTTGAAGTCTTCAGTTCAGGCTAAATTAGATTCCAGAAAAGAATGTCTCTTGCAGGCTATATGTTTCTATAGATGGACTCGGAATCTAGACTCTAAAAATACACCAGACCTAAAATTTATTATTGGTATGCTCATTAAATCTGCTTTATAAAACCATTGAATAAAATCGTTAAGATATCATATATATACAAAATGGAATTAATAAAGCAATGGCATTTCACCTATATACACGCTCGTATTCATGTGAATTTATACATACACACATATACATGTGTGTGTGTGTGTGTTTATGTGTG
Organism: Macrobrachium rosenbergii; assembly: GCF_040412425.1. NCBI lineage: Eukaryota > Metazoa > Arthropoda > Malacostraca > Decapoda > Palaemonidae > Macrobrachium > Macrobrachium rosenbergii. The sequence continues at coordinate 14,610,150 of NC_089770.1, read as the reverse complement.
TGTGATGCAATGTGACACTGCTGGTGCCGTCACAGTGTGATATGATACTCATGCCATTTCCTGGATGTCCCTTTGTTATGCAATATATATATAATATATTGATAAAGTTATATAATATATATACTATATGTTATATATATAATTATATATATATATATATAACTATATATATATATATATATATAGTTATCATATATATATTATATGTATATATTGGTACAAATTGTCCTTCCTCTAATGTTGCATCCCATATCAGCTACCGACCGCTAATGAGAGAAAGTTGACAAAATTCAGGCCTCCTTGGGTACCCAAGAAACAAATCCCTTAATTTCCCTCCTTCAGGAGACTAACTCTATCGCTTCCTTTCTGGTGAAACCCCAACATTCCCTTTCCGTTCTTTCACTCGATGTCAAGAACGTTTGCATTCATACATATAAATTAGAGTACTGTATAAATTAGATATATTCCTATATATATATATATATCCCTTCCATATATATATAATATATATGTGTGTGATGTGTGCATGTGTGAATGTGTGTATATATACATATATATATATACACATATATATTATATATATACAGCATATATATACAGTATATGTTATATACATGAGTGTATAGTGTGTATATATACATATATGTGACATATACTGTACATATATACATATATATACATATACTATATATATTATATATATATATATATATATATATTATTATCTTATTATATATATTATATATATATATATATTATAAGTCTAGTACACTGGAGTATACTCATAGAAAAATGTCAGGAGTGTGACCTATTATTGAAAGATCTCCCGGTCCAGCTCATTACTTAATTTTTATTATTATTATTATTATTATTATTATTATTATTATTATTATTATTACTTGACCCAATTTCCAGAGAAAATATTACCTCTACAAAACAGGTTGGCCTAAGCACTCCAACAATTATGGTCAAGGCCTAAGCATCTGCTATTGGATCTAAGCAGTGTTTAGCATAAATGGTTCCTGTAAATTACAGGACTTTCTTTGCATACAGTCACTAAACACAAACTAAACATTAATGTACAATCACTAAACACTAACATTCACAATACACTTACACTCACTAAACACACACTTATAGTACAATCACACTCACTAAACACTCACACTTACTATACACTCACTCAATAACACTAAATACTCAATGAATGCTCAACACTCACTAGGCACTCACTATATACTAAACGCTCACTAAACACTCGTGTAACACTAAACAGTCACTAAATACTCACTGTGCCCCAAACACTCAGTATACATTCACTAAACACGCACTTAATCCTAAACATTCATTAAACACTAAACAATCACTAAGCATTCACTAAGCACTCATGTATTAAGCATTCACTAAGTACTCACTATGTACTAAACATTCACTAAACATTCACTATACACTAAACACTGACTAAACCCTAAACACTCATTAAACACTAAATATTCAATAAACCCTAAATGCTCATTAAATCCCTAAACACTCTTTACACACTAAACAGTCAATGAACATTCAATAATCACTCATTAAACATTCACTAAACACTACACACTAAACATTCACTAAATACTAATTTTCACAAGACGTTCATTAACACTCTCTAAGCATTCACTGAATACTTACTGAACATTCACTAAACACTAACATTCACAAAACATTCACTAAACCCTAAACACTCACTTAACAATCACTGAATACTTACACACTAAACATTCACTGAATACTTATGCACTAAACATTCACTAAACCCTAAGCACTCACTAAACCCTAAACACTCACTAAACATCCACTGAAATGCTTACACACTAAACATTCATTAAACAATAATTCACAAAACATTCACTAAACAATAACACTCACTAATCATTCACTGAATACTTACACACTAAACATTCACTAAACACTAACATGCACTAAACCTTCACTAAACCCTAAACACACACTAAACATTCACTAAACCCTAAATAATCACTAAACATTCACTGAATACATACATACTAAACATTCACTAAACACTAACGTTCACAACACATTCACTAAACACTCACCAAACATTCACTGAATACTTACATACTAAACATTCATCAACATTCACAAAACCTTCACTAAACCCTAAACATCACTAAACATTCATTAAACCCTAAACTAAACATTCACCAAACACTTACTAACTAAACCCTAAACTTTCCCTAAACACTTACTCATTAAACATTTAATGATAAAAAAATTCACAACTGCACAAAGTCCCTGTTCAATTTGCGGATTACCAGATCTTTAAAAGATGCCAGCAAGGCTTTGCAGCGCTGCCCTGGTGGAAGACCACCGAACTGCATAGTAATGCTATCGGGATTGCAACTCCAGGTATATACCCTCTATGTTCCAAGTGGATCTTGTCTGGATTATTCTTGTCATTCCCCAGTGACAGAAGGGAATCAGGGAGTTCCGAAGGTTTCTTGGAATTCCGAAGGCTTCTGGGGCTTCCTAAGGCTTCAAGACAATCTCCAGGCTCTGTAGCCTTCGGATTTCTTGCACAATACTAAAGAACAGAGTTTTATGGAGAAGAAATCGGAGTTGAAAGGATTCGAAGATTTCTTTGGGGGAAGCCCACGTTTTTGGATGGATAAGCTTACGTTCTTGGAGATGAATTCCGGAGGCTTCTGGGGTTTCTGAAGGCTTCAAGACGATTTCCAGGCTCTCAAGCCTTTGAAACGGCCATTGGATTCTCCAGGAATGCTTCAGGAGCTGAAGACTGCTTCAAAGTATCTTGGGGTCGTGAAGACATCTTCAAATACCCAGAAGCCTTCTCTAGTCGTTGGGAGATATCTATATATATCAATAAGAGGGAATCCATAAAGATTATAGAAGACGAGATTTTAAAGTAAAGAAACTGCTTATGCGTCACAAAAAGAACTCTAAGTAATGGTTGACGCGATGTTCAAATGATCTTAAGCCTTCAGGATTTTCCTTGAAGACATTTTGGAATCCTTCAGTCTCCAGCTCCTGGAAGAACGAGAGAAATGCCATTCGTGCATGCGCCAACTCCAGTCTCCAGGAACAATCTCCGATATGCTTCAAATCGCCTGGAAAGACCCAGAGAGTGCAAGTGTCATATTTGAAAAGCAGGGTACGAGAAAGCAAAGAGTAGTGAAGGAAGGGCCTGACCCAGAGGCTGCTTCCTCGAGGAAGGCAGGTATCCTGCCAGGCTGGGGGAAGGGCCTGAGAGGCCTGGGCCCTTGAGGATGGGGCCTCCCAAAGGAGCCCTGGAAGGCTCGCCAGTCTTTTGAGGGCAGCCTTGAAGGGGAAGGGTCCCACCCAGAGGCTGCTTCCTGAGGAAGGCAGGTATCCTGCCAGGCTGGGGAAGCGGGCCTGAGAGGGCCCAAGAACTGAGGATGGGCTCAAAAGCCCCAAAGGCTCGCCAGTCTTTTGAGGGCAGCCTTGAAGGGAAGGTCCCACCCAAAGGCTGCTTCCTCGGAGGAAGACAGGTATCCTGCCAGGCTGGGGAAGCGGGCCTGGAGAGGGACCAAGAACTTCGAGGACGAGGCTCAAAAGCCCCAAAGGCTCGCCAGTCTTTTGAGGGCAGCCTTGAAGGGAAAGGTCCCACCCAGAGGCTGCTTCCTCGGAGGAAGGCAGGTATCCTGCCAGGCTGGGGAAGTGGGCCTGGAGAGGCCCAAGAACTGAGGACGAGGCTCAAAAGCCCCAAAGGCTCGCCAGTCTTTTTGAGCGCAGCCTTGAAGGGAAAGGTCCACCCAGAGGCTGCTTCCTCGGAGGAAGGCAGGTATCCTGCCAGGCTGGGGGAAGTGGATCTGGAGAGGGTCCAAAAACTTCAAGGATGAGGCCCAAAAGCCCCCAAGTCGCCGCCAGTCTTTTGCGGGCATCCTTGAAGGGAAGGGTCCCACCCAGAGGCTCTTCCTCGGGAGTAAGGCAGGTATCCTGCCAGGCTGGGGAAGCGGCCTGGAGAGGGTCCAAGAACTCGAAGGATGGGCTCAAAGCCCCAAAGTGTCGCCAGTCTTTTGAGGGCAGCCTTGAAGGGAAGGGTCCCACCCAGAGGCTGCTTCCTCGGAGGAAGGCAGGTATCCTGCCAGGATGGGGAAGCGGGCCTGGAGAGGGTCCAAAAACTTCAAGGATGGGCCCCAAAGTGTCGCCAGTCTTTTGAGGGCAGCCTTGAAGGGAAGGGTCCCACCAGAGGCTGCTTCCTCGGAGAAAGGCAGGTATCCTGCCAGGCTGGGGAAGCGGGCCTGGAGAGGGCCCAAGAACTTCAAAGATGGGCCTTAAATCCCCCATAATTATTATTATCACTGTTTCTTCTTCGTCAGGACTTCCTCCGCTTTTCTTTCCATCTCCCAATTCAGCAGAGCGGTTACTTCATCTCTAGGGCCTCTTCTCGAACGGACGCAATTTTCCCTCTTTCGTCGTTGAGTTTTTCCTTCGACGAGACAATTTGCGGTTCCTTCTCAGCCAAGTCCCGTTGGAGCGATTCAGTTCGATCGTCTGGCTTCTGGACCTTCGACTGGACACCTAAATTATCCCTCTGGGCCTCTTTTCCAAGACTGTTGTCAAGAGCGCCATTTCTTGCTCGAGGAACATGAACTTCTTCGCGTGCAAGTCCTTCAGTTGTTCGCTATCTTTTTCTTTCTTAGTCATGGCATCCTCTCATTTCTCATTTTTCTTCTTTAGCCATTCGTTATTCGAGGAAAGGTCCTTATTTTTGCTTTCAATTTTCCTTATCACTTTCTGAGCACCAAACAAGAGCTTTTCGAAACTCAACACAGGACCACTCTTTCCTTAACTCCCTCTCTAAATCCTCATTCTTTTGGATATGAAATTCTTCCTTCCCAATGGTGTCATCAGTTTCAATGTGGTTGTTCCAGTTCCTGAGAGCAGACTTAATCGTATTGGCTTTTCCTTGTAGATGGCGAGTTAGTCCTCCAGAAACATCTTTAACAATATCATGTCCAAAGTTTTGAACTCCCTTTACAAACAACAACACTGATCCAAAAAGATTCATAGCCATCAAAAGTTTTTCCATACTGGAAACGTGGTTACCTTTCCTTCTACTTCTTCAAAGCATATCATTTGATTTACAGATGATGCTAACTGAAACTGGAATAAAAAAAAAAAGGGGGAGAAAAAGACAAATTTCCAAAATATGCTTTGAGAAAAGTGTTAAGTCTTCAGTTCAGGAGAAATAAGATTCCAGAGGAAAAGAATTTGTCTCTTGTACAAGTTTCTAAAAATGGACTCGGAATCTAGACTCTAAAAATATTGACCAGACCTAAAATTACTTAATTATTGGTGTGTCTCATTAAATCTGCTTTATAAACCATTGAATAAAATCATTAAGAGCCTCACATCTTTGCTTACAAAATGGAATTAATAAAGCAATGGCATTTCACCTGCATACACGCTCGTATTCATGCTAATTCATTCATACATACATACACACACATATATACATGTGTGTGTTTATGTGTGTGTGTATATGTGTAAAAAAAAGTCATATAGCTGTAGGCTTCTTAGTTGCAATCAGGGGGTTATCTAGGAAAAGGCATACGTATATCGTATCACAGTTTATTATGTATTTATATGTATATATATATATATATATATATATATATATATATATATATATATATATATATAATATATATATATATATATGTTAAGCTCGTATTGTGCTTACCATGTTAAAACCTAGTACCAATGAGATGTTGTTTAGGCGTCCTATAGAGTTCATTGGGTACCCAAGAAACAATTCTCTCACGAGGCACAATAATTTCCCTCCTTCAGGAGACTACTATCGTTTCCTTTCTGGTGAAGCCCCAAACATTCCCTTCCGTCTTCCTCCATTTATCGGAAACATTCCCCGAAAGCCTTGATGCTCTTTCGTTCAGTCTTTTCCCTCGATGTCTTCTCTCTCTCTCTCTCTCTCTCTCTCTCTCTGATGCAATCTTTCTTCTTTTGATGCAATCTTTATATTAGTTTTACATGATGAATTTTATCATTTCCTCTCTCTCTCTCTCTCTCTCTCTCTCTCTCTCTCTCTCTCTCTCTCTCTCTGTGTTCATGCAATCTTGAACTACGAGTATTTGGTTTTTATCTGATGAATACTCACTGTACCCCAAACACTCAGTAAACTTTAACCAAACACTCACTTAATCCCAAATTCATTAAACACTAAAAACTCATTAAGCATTCACTAAGCACTCACTATATACTGAACATTCACAAAGTACTCACTATACACTAAACACTCACTAAACATTCACTAATCACTCACTACATACTAAACACTGACTGAACCCTAAACAATCATTAAACATTACATACTCACTAAACCCTAAATGCTCATTAAATCCCTAAACACTCACTGAACACTTATACATTAAACATTCACTAAACCCTAAACTAAACATTTACTCATGAGCATTCACTGAACACTTACTCACTAAACTCTAAACATTTGCTAAACACTTAGCCCTGTTCAATTTCCGGGTTACCAAACCTTTAAAGATGGCCGCAAGGCTTTCCAGCGCTGCCTTGGTATAGATCGCAACTCCTGGTATATACCCTCAATGATGTGAGCAGGCTGTACCTCTGGTGCAGTCTGACAGGCTGAACTTATCAAGGCCCTTGAGGGCATTCATAGACGTGGCTAGATGCCCGCAGGGATTCGTTATAGTCAGATATTCATACCCAGGCCTAGGTGCCCCCAAAGACGTTTATAATCAGGCATTCATAAGTAGGCTTAGGTGCCTTCGACGGATTTATTATAATCAACCACAGCATTATGAGTACCCAGAGAGGAACTTATTCAGTTTTCATTACCAGTTCCCGACTCTTTGTCCATAATTGGGCTAAACTAGATCTAAATTAAGCACATAATCTGTTTGACACAATGACTAGGCCTAACAGTGATTACAAATAACTTCATATAGGCCTACCGGCTTGGGCTAGTAATTAAAACTTCCATTTTTGAACCTTACCTTCAATAACTATGTGGTTTCTCCTTATCTGTATTCCTTGGGTATTTTGCCCAATTGTTTCTTCCTCTGCGCAAAATGCGTAAGGCTAGCCCGGCCTAGTTGACCTTGAAGGCCTATTCTACTCGTTTATTGTTATCTTGTTGTGCATTATCACTTTTTATCAATGATTTTAACGTTTTCACTGTTTTCTGGTTCTGCTTCCCACGTAACCTAAGCGTTCACTACACAGACAGTTGCGGTCCTCCGGAGGTATTACACCGTTCGTGTTAGGTGCAGAACTGTTTAACTTTTAATCACTTTTGCGCTATAGGTTTCTCTTATCGTACTGTTAAAACAAGATTTGAATTGACACTGATACCCTTGTTATTTACAATTTTAATCTTTTTTAGGCTTCAATTTATTTAATTGTTCACCCAACTGTTTATTTCAGACCTTGAACATTACCCCTTTCTGCAATAAGAACCCAAGAAGTTCAAGAGATGTTACTAAAATTATTTTTACCGAATATTACCACTTCATTACTACTTTGCTTTTAACCCCCACCCCCTCACTTTTTCTGTTACTCAGGCAGTCCTGTGTACTCCTGCAATTTTCTGTTGGGGATTTCAGAGTCTCTAAAGTTAACTTTCAATGCCAACAAGATTCCTATAGTTATCGTCGCTTTTGACGGCGTAAATATAGTACAGATAGGGATCATCCTTTTCTTAAAAATATTTGTCCAATATTTTAAATGTGACAACAGATAGGTTTATAACATCAGAGGTATCAGTGCCACGTGGCTTATGGCCGCTGTTTTTTTAAAAATAAAGATTAGTCTAGCCTGTCATTGTCCACATGGCCTAACCCAGGGGCATCATTTGGGGGGCACCTGCCTCCCCAAGACACTGATGGCCCCCAAGACTTGATTTGCCCCCTAGCCTTTGAAATAATATGTGGGTGGGTGTGGCACACCTGTTTATTGCTTTATTAACTCAATACAGCTCCTATATGGCTTCAAAATGCTCACAAATTTCCAAAAATTTCTCTGGGGCCTTACACCGCGTCCCCACCTCTACCCCACTGCTGATAGGGCTCGCTTTGCTCGCCAACCCACCCATGCCATAAGTTTAACTGCCCCCACCCAACAAAAAAATCTGAAATTACGTCACTGTCCTAGCCTAGGGCCAAATGGTCTAAAAGATCAGTAATATAATTCAGCATACCTTGTGTTCCATTTATGTGTATTCCTCCATCAACAGTACTTAATCTAACCTCACCGAAAACGGGAAATTATTTTTAAAATATTTGGGCTTCTAAATTAATGTACAGGTAATACAAGGATTTTGCAAACGGCTCAGCTTGTCCAACGGCCGTCAAGTATGGTAGAAATCTGCATCAAATTCGGGAATGGTTAAGACATTTCAATTAAACTACATAGATGACCAAATGGAATCCATAAAGCGAAACCTCTTAACCAATGTCACACAATTGATCGATTAAGTTCTTCTGATGACATGGCACTGGAACAGTCTCAATTAAGCTTAGTTTTTCTTTTCCCTCTGTTGTTTTCTTGGTCTAGGTAAGAGCATTATGGTATTTCACCCACCATCCTCTGCTTTGAAGAAATCTACAAAATCGTCTCATATATTATGCCAGATCAGTGATACACTGTGCTGCATTCTGTCCTATTATTTTCCTTGTTTGAACCATTCGTTGTTCACAAAGTTTGCCTTTGATATGTTGTGTAGGTTTTGAAATTTGTAGTAGGAATATAGTACTAATAAATATTTTGCACTTAGTTTATCAGAACCTTTTCACCTTCTTTAGGGCTTTAGTTCTGTCACAGAGGTTGTCTCACTGTTGCTTCTCTTGTTGGAGGTACACTTGCTGCAAATTAATACAGGTACAATACTGTACCATTTTGTCATTATCCAATCAGACATTATGGTCCCTAGCTCTTTAACAGATGCAATCAGATTGAAGAAGAGACACCTGGAAGTTGGCACTGATGCCTTTTATCAGCGGAGGCACATCTGTTACGGATGTTTGCACTACCTGTTTTGACATCCTTTTACACTCTGTTGTTCTGAGCTCTTTATGAGAGGTTGCCTCACTTTCCTAAGTGTCAAGTTAAAGGGAAGTTGGACAGATAGCTAGAAAGACACCAAATGGAATTTTTTAAAAGCACTCTGTAGAAAAAAAAAGTCAGAAAAAACCTTTGGCTCCATCCACAGAGCAAAACCATCTTAAATTTTATAATACATATAGCCTGGTTATTCAGATTTTACGTATACACAATGGAATGGAACATGAAATTTCAGCCAAAGGCCAAGGCCTGGGACCTGAGGTCATTCAGTGCTGAAAGGGAATTGTAAGGAAAAGGTTTGAAAGGTGTGACAGGAGGAAAACTTCCACTTGCACTAAGAAACAATTGTTTCGAGACAGTGCAAAGTAAGATGGTAGAAAGAGAATATGAATGGAGGTACCGTAAAAGGAATGAAAGGGGTTGCAGCTAACGGATGAAGAGGCCCTTCAAAGAACCTTAAGTAGTGGAATGAAATGGAATATAGTTTTGGCCAAAGGCAAAGTGCTGGGACCTATAAGGTCATTCAGCGCTGGAAGGTAAATTGAGAGCAGAAAGGTTTGAAAGTTGTAACAAGAGGAAAACCTCACAGTTGCACTCTGAAACAATTGTTAGGAGAGGGTGGATAGCAAGATGGAAGAAAGAGAATACGGACAGAGGTACAGTCAAAAGAATGAAAGGGGTTGCAGCTAGGGGCTGAAGGGACCCTGCAAAGAACCTAAAGTAATGCCTACAGTGCACCACTTGAGGTGCACTGACGGCACTAACCCCCTACGGAGAACCTAAAGTAGTGCCTACAGTGCACCACGGGAGGTGCACTGATGGCACTATCCCCTACAGGGACATATACATTGTGGAACAACTTCTGAACACATTTATTTGTCTTTACACACACCATTTAAAAACTGTGGTGAAGAAATAATCTCTTTATCAAAATTAAAAATTGTTTGAGAAATCAGGAGAGTGAAACACGAGAATCAGTAATCTTCAAGTTTTCATTTTAAGCATTCAGAGTAAAATAAGGACTTTCAGTTGATAAATTAAGCAACAAAATAAGTTTTCTTGACTGGCCATTTTTCAGTGGTGTTACTCAAAATAAATCATAAATCCTAACCCATCTACAGTTTGTGGTGAATCAGTTGTAAGTGTCAAAGATTTTAACTAGAAGTTGTATCGAGACATTTATATATTATATTAGTGGGATTATCTTTTATTAATGGCAAACCTTAAAAAAATTGGTTAAAAACTTCATTATTTCCCCCCCCTCTTTCCTGAAAGTAAAGAATATTTTCTCACACTTGAAAGGCTTAGCACCATCCACTGTGTCTGCTGGACAAACAATCTTTGGGCCTTGAAAAGTTAGAAGCAAAGACTGTAAAAATCTTGCATGGAAAAATGCATTTTTAAACATTTAAAAAATATATAAATATATGTAAGAACACAATCACATGATATACACTGTACTTCATTTGAATCTCGTAATAACCCTGAAAGCCTAATGTACAATAATAGATAGATCAAACATGTTGTACACTGCCTATAAATTACCATACAGAATTTCCATTATAACCAGATAATAAGTAAGAAATTAAATACTAATATGCTAAATATTCTGAGATCTTTTGCACTTTAAGTATGACTAGTTCATTATATAAAAAAGGATGCTTAAACTGTCCATAAACTTAGCATTCACATATAATTAGAGCACCATGAATGTCACAACCATCTTATTGCTTTGATAAGAAGTATGATAATAAAGCAAACCCACCTAAATCTACTAGAGTTGTCTGCAGTTTTATCACTGGTTAAATCCTGTTGCAAGAGCTATTAAATTTGAACTTGATATGAAATGCAGAAAGCTTATCTTTCCCTTCAACTGATTACCGATGATGGCTAGGAAATATTAGGTAATGGAATTCGGAAATTAATACTTCTTTCTCCAAGAAAAATTACTCTTCAAACAATGCATGAATTGATATGTTGTACATCTGAGGTTGCAAATTGCAAACTACTGGTGATGCAACAGTGATAGCTGATAGATACCATATAAAAATCAACTGACATCACATGTGGTGTTTCTCTTTTAAGCATGAAGTGAAAATTCCCACACTCTTACAACTCAAAATGCAGAAATACGTAAAACATTTTCGCAATTCCCTGTTCTGATTAGCTCTCATTTTCACTGTAATGTATTTTGCTCTCATGATTATAATGGAAAATTATAATAGAATTTTAAACAACTGTTCCCTCTACTGTATTTGATTTTAAACCTTATAATGAGCCATCTTGAATCAATATATGTTGTATTATGACAAAACTTGACATTAACAACATTCTTTAACTAAATCTTCTGATGTTTTACACTGCACCATGCTTACTAAAAAAAATTTGGTTAAATAAATTAATCAATGGCTTATCAATGATTTGTTGCTAATGGTAACCAAAGGGTTTGAGTTTGCAGCACACAACATTAGAAATGACTAAGAATTAAAACTTTATTTTGGAAAAAAAAATTCCCACTCGACACTCAAAGGGCACGGTATCAGGAAATTACGGTACTTCAAATCTCAGGTATAAAACAAAGGAAAATTAAAGTTCTCCAGTAAAACCTTCGTAAAATTTCACGTACCAAAATAAACAATTTGAACGAACAAAGTAGAAAATGTGGTAACTTTTGGATATCACTTCATCCTATGGACTCACTCTCACTAACTTTTAAGTATCACTGCTTCACCTTGCTGACACATGCTCTCCCTCTTTCCTCGTCCTCAAAAGTCTGTCACTGCAACCAGATGCTGAAATTAGGATTTCCCAAGATGATCATGCAAAGGTAACAGATGGAAGAACAAAGATGCAGATTCCAGCATATCTACATCCTCAACATTCAGTCAGGTACATATCCGGAACATGGCTAGGGTTACAGGCTCAGGTTCAGGTGAGAAACAATCCACTGGTATGGGGAGATCATAACTGAACCATTTTGGCACGGTGGTACGCGTTTTTCAGACAGAATTACCTATGAGCGATACCTAGCCTCCTCCCAAAGGATGCTAGAGAGCGACATGGCTCTTTCTGAGTGGTATTATGTTACCCTCATTCTAACCATTTTTGTAATGTCTATGCTTTTGTTCTTATCTTCTGTACTCGTGCCTTCGTCCTTTCCACTACTCGATGACTGCGCTCGCGCAGCTTCTTCCAGCTGTTGTTTTCTGTACAGCTGTAGAGATTTCTCTCGAATGGTTCCCTCAATGTGAGGTTCTTGGAGATCACTAGCAGAAACAATGCCCTGTTCAATGGCTGCCTGCAATTTTGCCTTCTCAGCTTTAATTTCTCTTTGCTTCTGGAGCAACCCTGAGGACCACTGTAAATTAAAGAGTAAAACAAGTGAATACACAAAATAGGAACACAGTATAGTATCTTTATTACCTACATTATTACTTTATTAAATTTATATCCTGACAAAGCAATTGTAACATTCTACATTTTCTCATTGTAAAAGAAACTGCGTTCAGAATTTCTCTAACACTCAATAACATTATTTGCACCTTTCACTTAAGACAAATATAATTTCTCTGGCAGTAAAAATAAGAATATGCCTCATTTCTTTGGTACAGAGTGAAACATACAACACCTTCAGCTAAAATGCACTTAAAAACTAAAAAAATCAGGCTTCATCTACTACTTCTGTACAATCCTATTGTTTTACTTTGACCAAGAATCAATGTGCATCATGGTGCATTTGAAAGTCAGTGGTATATTACATCGATTTTTGGACAGATAAAATCACAAATTACAATATGTTTTTCATACCAGTAAATCCTCCCTCCACAATTCTTGCTGATCTGGGGCTATGTGGACGGCTTTGGAAAAGGTCTTGACAGCTAGTTCAACTTCCCCGAGCCCTAGCTGTGCACGTCCAAGAGTTTGGAGGCCTATCCACCAAGTAGGGTACAAATCCACAGCCTTCTGAGCTGCCGTCAATGCTGGGAACACCTCTCCTACCTGACATGCCAAACCAAGGAACATCAGCAAATGTCAATAATTAACATTATGAATTTCTTCAATAATATTCTGAATCTCACCAATTTTCAAATCAACCAAATGGCACTGCATATGGAAATTTAAATTTGAATCTCTTTGAGACATGAAAGCATTACTAGTTAACATATGCAAGCTAGTTACACAAAATGTAAAAAAAAAAAATTAAACACCCTGTCACCTTGCAGATAAAATAAAACTCAAAGCCAACTGAATATAGTGTTAAACCTGATACATACTAATGTCATGTTTTCTTTTTCATAGGACATTACATCACAATGTTACAATTTGATTTTCCCCACTTAATAACACAGCTAACAAAGGTGAGTGTAAATCAGAGGGCCCACTTATGAATGAAAATCAAAGGGCAAACAGGTTGAAATCATACCTGCATATAAGCCTGGGCCATCATTTCATGTAGAGTATGATCATCTGGCGTCAATTCCAAAGCCCCGTTCCACCGACCAATAGCTGCCCACCACCGACCGGCCTCAGCAAGCATAACTCCTTCATTGCTAAGCCGACGAGCTTTAACCTTGACGTCTTCTAACTCCAACACCTAGAATACATTATTAGCATATTAATCATCTATAAACAATGAACATACCTCAGAATGGAATGAAATGGAATATAAAATTTAGGCCAATGACCAAGCAATTGCTGGGACCTATGAAGTCAATCAGTACTGAAAGGGAAACTGAGAGTAAAAAGGTTTTAAAGAAGAAACAGAGGAAAACTTCGCAGTTGCATTATGAAACAGTTGTTAGGAGAGGGTGGAGAGTAAGATGGAAGAGAATATGAACAGAACAGCAAAATGAATGAAAGGGGTTGCAGCTAGGGGCCGAAAAGACCTGCAAAGAATCTATAGTATAGCTCTCAGTGCACTTGCAGCGATGGCACTACCCCCCCTACAAGGACAATACCTTGGATACCTAGAGAAATGTATTTTTACAACACAATTGTGTCCTCATTGTTCTCATTTTTCTAAACTGCTTTCTTGTGATAAGTTTTTTCTTTCAATTTTGTGTATTATTTAAATTTCTTTTGTAATTTGAAAATTATGTAACGGTAATTTTAAGGTATCTTTTAGTATTTCTCTATGAAGGCTACATTCTTTTTGCTCATAAAAAGAAAGGTTAGATTTTACATCTTAATAATTTATATTCTAACAGTTACAAAAGTTGAGCTAGAGAGCTGTGAGTTTCTGTAATTTTTATAATCTATCTTTGTTCTTTAAGGTCTTGGTGCAAATTGTCAGAACATTCCTAAAATACAAGAAAAATTAAATGAAACAAAACTGCAACAAGATATAATAAAAGTAGTGCAAATATCTAATATTTTATTAAAAAACTGACTTCTCTACATAAAATCATTACTCATATACTGTTTAAAATTGTGGAAATTCAGTTATCACAAATGTTGGCTATTTATGTGTGATAACTATTGGTAAAACAAAACCACTGTATTTAGAACATGACTACAAATGACCAGACTATCTAGAAACTGATAATTACTAAAACAATCCAAAAATTACACAATAATCCACAAAACTACTGCAAAAGATCAAAACAAATCAACTGCAAGATCTACATTCTGACTCACAAATATTGCAGACAAAATACTTTAGTAATGCCACCTTTCTATGATATCATTACACAAAAAAAAAAAAAAAAGCACTTTCACCTTTGGTCGTTTGGCAGCTGTAAGCCAATCAACATCTGGGTCCTTAGCAGAGTCATCTTCTGCCTCCTCGCCTGTAAACACAGATGGGCGAGGTTTGGATAATCCAGCTTTTCTCTTCCACCCAAAGGACTGCATCTGTAAAATGCAACATCATTCACTGATTAAAAGGCATTAAAACATAAAAGATCCTAATAACAAACTGAAACTTCAGTAATGGTACCCTGACATCCCATCTGTTAAAAAAAACTATCTTATCTATAACGTCAGCACTTTATGTAAGAGCTCTATATCAACTCCATACCTTCTTTGTATATAGTTCTAATTTTAAAATATCAATAAAACTTTGTACAGGTCAGCTCTGTAGGGACATGTAAATAGATTTGAACATCAAATTATGTAGGTAATTCATCATCACCACTGTTTCCTATGCAATACAAAACAAAAAGCCTCTGTCATGTCTTTCCTGTACTGTACTTTCTTTTCTTCAAATTTCTACTTGTCTCATAAGTCTCATCCAAGTAAGCCTAGGTCTTTCAACTTTTCTGATTCCCGCAGGAACCCAACTGGTGGTACCGCATACTACTCTCCCATGAGTGGTGTGAAAGAAGTGGCTAAACCATCTACAATCACCTTCATCATTACTGTATATTATAAGGAACTCCGTAACTTTCCTCAAGATATCACTTCTCACTTGATCATGCCATCTGGCCCCAATGCTCTTCTCAAAGCTTTATTCTCAATTTGATCAAATCTTTTAGATATAACATCATATCATGATTCTTGTCATATAGCAATACAGAGAACCTTATTGGATATTGTTCCTAAATATTTGAGACTAACCTTGTTAACCCTATCTCAATCTAGCATTACTCAACACCTTTGCGCATGCTCTTTCCCCCAATTTTTTTTCTTTTATCTCAAGACCCATTCCTCTTAATATATGATACTTTCTACTGGGCAAGCATGTCAGTCTTATGGTGTTTACAGAGCATTAATGCTACAAAGATCCATTCAAGCTACAGAAAGGAAGGACGAGTTTAAATTAAGTTCAGCTTAGCAGAATTAGGGTAAGATTGTACATCAGTAAACCTAACAGGTAATTCCACAGAAAAGCTCAGCAGGGAACCATGTTGAGTACCCAGCCCTCAGGGATGAACATATAAACACAAAGAAAAGACAATAAATCTTTCATATTATTTCACATATGCTGTACAGCACTGTATACTGTTTTCTATATTGTTCTGTCAAAAAATTTATTTAGCAAACAATACCTCTGTGCAGAACTCTTCTGTAGAATTACACCTTATCCTTGCATACGTTGCCAAAACTTAGCCTTCCTAACCTAACTAAAACTTAGATATAGCCCTAGGATTATCTTTACCTGGAGTCTAGTGTCCTTCCACCATCCAGATTACCTACAAGTTTACAATACTGAAATGCAGAGAGGTCAGGGCTACTGAGGAATGCATTTCTGCAGTAGGCTACCTTTACCTTACCTGACCTTCGACGCCATGCCCTAACCTAGCCAGGGGGTATTTGCTTCCCTTGACCCTGCAGGCAAGCTGAGACCCCTCACTTTTTCAGTCTAACCTACTGCCTTGACTAAGGTTAAGACTTATGTTTGCCTAGCCATAGGGGTTAGGCAGTCCCTAAGGAATCATCACACAGCCTGTTCTTAAGAACTTATCAAATCTTAGCCTAGCCTAATTCCCTTGTACCTAAATAAGGATAAAGATATGTGTAATTGAGATTCAATAACAAACCAACAGGCCTAGTTCATATCAGAAGAACCATCGTCTAACTCTAATACCTATAAAAAAATTTAAAATCTCACGCAATTAGGGCTCACCAACCTCTTTCCATCTCCAACTTCCACCCTTAATTCACGCACCTTTACACTTCCACTCGCCTCTACCACAACAGACCTTCCATGGAGGTATTCATATATGCGCCACAATCGTCACCACCATCAAAATATGTAAAATAGGAGGGCGTTTTTTCACTCATACCTGGGATTCCGCGGGGTCTAGTCACTGATCTATATAAAACCACTCGCACTCAACTACGACGTCTACGTCCTCTTCTTCTTCTTCTTTCTGCACAATGTAAACAATGGGTCTCGAACGTTTGGTGGT
The DNA here is from genome assembly GCF_040412425.1 of Macrobrachium rosenbergii. Taxonomy (NCBI): domain Eukaryota; kingdom Metazoa; phylum Arthropoda; class Malacostraca; order Decapoda; family Palaemonidae; genus Macrobrachium; species Macrobrachium rosenbergii. Next base: position 14,593,201 of record NC_089770.1, on the reverse strand, counting down.
TTAATGAAGAACTTTTATCGTGCGCTTTTCTTTAAAATTGTTGTACTTTGCGGAAGTGGCTCACTTTGTGGCTCCGAGCCAAAGGGTACGTTTCACCGTTATTTACGGTGCTTATAAGGATATGAATGGTACCAAGGGTACGTTTTGCCGTTATTTATAATGCTTATAAGGATATGAATAGTATCGAGGATACATTTCACCATTATTCACAATGCATGTAAGGTTATGCATGGTTCCAAGGGTAAATCTCACAATTAGGATGTGATTAGTATCCATGGTATATTTAACCATTATTTACATTGCACATAATGGTATACATGATATGGTTCACCATTATTTACAGTGCATATAAGGATATGAATGGTACTAGTGCATGTTTCGCCATTATTTATAAGTGCATGTAAGGGTATACATGGTAAATTTCACCATTATTCTCATCACATACAAGGGTATATATGGTAAGGTACATTTCACCATTGTTTACAGTGCACGGAAGAGTATACATGGTATATATCACCATTATTTACAGTACACATAAGGGTACATATGGTGCATATCACCATTGTTTATAGTGCACATAAGGGAAGACATGGTACATTTTACCATTATTTACAGTGCGTATAAGGGTATGCATAGTACATTTTACCATTATTTACAGTGCGCATAAGGGTATATATGGTACCTGATTTCCTACTTCTGACACTGATGAGAAAAACAAAATCCTATTTTAGAGATGTCGATATGCAGTATTCTACAAAAATGTGATTTTTATGTAAACAATATGGCGGGACATTGACTGACTGAATAACCAAAACTTACTTGTATGAAAACTGAAGACAAAGTAAGACAGAGTACTCTATATCACGATGGTAATATAAGTACTTATATCATGACAAATATGTAAGACAGATTTGCAATATATATATATATATATATATATATATATATATATATATATATATATATATATATATATAATTCTCCTTCAATCTTTGTAATATTATCATGTGCAAACCTTCATCTTCCTAATCTGGCCCATTTGTTGCTGGGATGTGAACCTTAGTGATAGTGAACTGATAAACTGGGTTGGGATAACCATTGACCCTGTCCAGGTACAAAGTTATTTGCATTATTAGATAAAAGGTCTCTGTGCTTAGGTTATGGAAGGTACTTTAAAAATGCTTATTGTAATGCCGTCTGCGAACTCGTCCGGACGACATGTTAAAATCTTTAATAAGATAGATCTTTTCGTGTCTTAGTTTAATATTTAAGATATTATTATGGTGTATCTGCGTCATTTGTCCTTGGGGCAAACAGCCAAGAGCAAGATTCGTAGTGCAGAATATGATATAGTGATAAAATCAAATGATATGAAGATTAAATTTCAGGGTGCTGGAGTTTCATTTCAGAATGGAAAAATTTAAACAGATAATTGTGTTATATTCATTAAAAAATAACCGTTATATATCAAATAACAGGACGGAATCAGTAGTTTTAGAAAAAAAAAAGTCTTTTTAACCTATTCTGTGGGGTTGGGTCGTTTGGGTGAAAATACACATGTTGAGGAACATAGTAACATATAAAATTAAATAACATGCCTCTATGTAGGTTATATAAACGTTACGAAATTAATTAGATAAAACAGCCAGAATTATGAGGACAGAAATTTCAGTTCACATTGAGAAAGACAGTAGGAAAATTAGTCGCTTAAGAAAGACTGGAAATTAAATAAAACACAAAAGAAAACAGTTCTAAAATCATGAACAGGGAACCACTATCTTATGATAATTTTTATCAGTCGCAACTCTCAGCACCTTCAAAAAGGGAAGCAGAATCAGAGCCATCTTAGAGATACGCGACCGCCTTTGTTTGGAGACCAGGAATTCCACAAATGCAGGGAGGAAGAAGAAGAACCGAGTCACCAGCTGTCAAAATTGCCTTTGGACAATAGCAACGCCTACGCAAGAACGCAACGGACTACAGGTTAGCCTTGAATTAAGTCCAAAATAACCAAAAAATTGAAATTAAGTCAAATGTAGTTATAAAAAGAGAAATGAAGCTGCTATGTAAGAGAATGGAGGAGATTTAAAGGCTGTTTGGTTAGGAATTTTCGAGGCTTTTTTTGTAGGACATTTATGGTTATGGCATTTTGTAGACGTAACTTTTTTTAAATTAAATTTTGCAGGGTTAAACCGGTTTAGGTTTTACTAAACTCAAGAATAAAACATAATCCATTGGTGAACATACGTAGCTGACACATAAGCATAAGTAAAACAATTGTCATGAGTACCTTCAAGCACTCTGTCAATCTGTGAATAATGAATCATATGCCATTAAACCACGGTGAATAAATTATGCATAATTATAGTTTAATAATAGCTTTCTTTGCACCGTCAAATAATTATGGAAATTTGGGTGATATATAAAAGACTGTAGGCTAGCGGATATGCTGTTAGGCTATAGCCTACATAGGTAGGCTATGCACTAGTTGTCGATAGGTGTGTGTAAAGATTTCTCCTAGTAACCTTTAAGGTAGATTTAGATATTTGGGTAAAATTACAGACTACTGCAGTGGCCCACTAGCTTGGCAACTACCAGTTTACATGGAAAATTGAGTGCCATGCGTAGTACCAGCCCCTTGGGGATGAACTTATAAACATGAACAAAAGATGATGAATATTATAAACATAAACAAAACACATGAGCGTAAACAAAAACATAGACAAAATATGGCAGATATCTCAGTCAGCAGTTGCCTTGAACCAGGCTGTGGCCATAGTCTTTTGTTTTACCTTTGTTCTCACTATATAAAAGAATTGTTTGTTATTGAATATTAGTTTTGAGGCTTTTTTATTATTTTCCAGTTTCAGGCACAGCAACAGCAGCAGCAGCGGTTTGGCACAAAGGCTCAACTGTGAAGTGGTGCCAGCCGGTGCTCGTGCTTGTTTACTATGGAAATAGCACGTTCACTCTTTGGTGTCCGTGCTCCAGAAGGTTATACTGATGGTACAACTCACGTCCATGTTGACACGGCCGTAGATGAGGATGAAAATGATGAGGTCTTCCTCCCTGATGCACCAGAGGGACTGTCAACAGGTAAATTATTCTGGATATATCAGCAATATTGTAAGCTTTTTATGTTGTGTGCATGAAAGTCAGAAGTTTAACAATGCCTGTTTATTTTCATAAAAATACAAACCATTCAACACATTTTGTGTTCAAAAGGTTTATTGTATCAAATAATAGAAATGCTAGATAATTTCTAAAAATTTTCATTGTTAATGGATATCCCAAATACTGTACTAGAAATCATCCATTATAGTGAGATTATACTATACAGGCCAGTAAATTATAATTAGTTGGAACACTCCACCATAAAAGGATAAAAAAAGGAAAGCTGCAGAAAGTGTACATGGAAAAACTTTGCAGCTAAGGCATTCAAAACAACCAAACCACAAAATATTTTAAGTGTTTTTCTTAATAGTAATTTAGGTATGAAAAGTGTTGTATAAAAAGATGGAGTATTGCTGAGCTGCAGCATGTAACTCAGGCTGGCTTTCATTTGTCATTTTATTATGCCAACTCAAGTAAAAATGGCATATTTAAAAGTATGGCTTGTATACCATACTATGAATTGATGAAACTGTTTAAGAGATCATATGCGTTATTTTCCCTCAGTTAAATGTTAATTCCGCAGTCAGTATAAAGATGATTATGTGTTGTACTGGATATTATTTCCCATTTAATCTTTGTACCAGCAATACAATACTGTAATACTTTAATAGCCAGGGTGCCAGCATCATAATCATTATAATTTGGGGAGTCGTTTGAAATGTGTCTGAGGAACACACCACCCTCATATCATTACATTTCAGGTATAAGCATTGGAAGGTCATGTGGAGGCTTAGGAGAGCCATGTGTCGGAGGTCCATTTTCTGCCGTGACCCCTTCAATGTGGCCACAAGATATTCTGACCAGGCTTTCACAACAGGATCAGCACGATGATCCCAATCACCAGCCAGATTACAGGTGAGGAAGCTTGGGGTATGTAATTACTATTGTATGTTGTAGACTGAAAATCTAAAGTCTTGTAATTAACACGCAGTTTTGACCAACTTGAATCAAAGTACATATGCACATTGTGGTGTATAAGTACAGGGTTAGGACCAGAGTGCTGTAATGACTTGCTATTACACTGCAGTAATTAGTTGTAAGTCGTCATTGTAAAATCGGAAAAACTGTTTCAGGTTTGATGAATTTGGGTTTCGTGTAGAAGAAGAAGATGGACCAGAACAAAGCAGCACAAAACTTCTAAGTCAGCCATTTGTTGAAGATCCACAGCACAGGTTTGTATGCTGAGCATGACACTACTGATGTTACAGAATTTCTTTTTCATTATCTGTAAAAAATTCAAATTCTGTAGAGTTTACTGAAGATTTATTAAAAAAAAAAAAATATGGGAGTGGAAAATTTTCCAAGCACTGTAATGAGAAGGTAAAAATTTGTAAAGTTTCAAGATAAATGTACTGTATATGATTTTTAATATGCTTAAAGGACTTTATCCTCTATATTTTACTTTTTTTGGCCTAAAACAGTAATACCACATAAGTATCATCTCTCGGGTATCTGTGCCCTCTGACCCATGTGGCATGAGAGAGATAACAAGTGGGTTGTATTTACTTTCAGGTTATTTGTGATGCCCTTACTTTAACCCTTTTTAAAAGTAACTTTTTTGTAGGTTGCAGTGGATAGCTTACTTGGAATTCAGCCATAGTGATGAGGTAGGGGAATTGACCTGGGATCATGTTGATGTCCGCTTACCAAGAACGGACAAGTTAAGAGGAATGGTTCGGGCTGGAGTACCTCATTCTCTTCGTCCGCAGCTGTGGATGAGGCTGTCTGGTAAGGAATTAATTGACATTGATGCTGCCATCGTTATATCACATTGTGTTTTCTTGTTTATGAATTTACGATGTATGATGTCAGTGTCATGTCACATTTGACAAGAATTATTTTAAGGAAAACTTGGGATGGATTTGAACTGTAGTTTTTAAAACTCAGGTGCTCTTCAGAAGCAGCGACAGTCTGATATATCATACCGAGAAGTTGTAAAAGCTTCCAGTAATGATGCTCTGATGACTAGCAAGCAGATCGAAAAGGATCTTCTCCGCACTATGCCAACCAATGCCTGTTTCTCTCAGCTTACATCAACAGGCATTCCGCGTCTGAGACGTGTTCTCCGTTCGCTTGCTTGGCTCTATCCTGATATTGGGTGAGTTTAACTCTAGTAACATTTTTGTGTGATAGAATTTTCATAGTTGTGATGAATTTATTCATGTATTTTGCAATGCATTACCAATAGTTTCATATGAAAGCACAGATGTTGTATTGACTTTTTTGATACTGGGTGAATCTTGTACAACAATCTTTTATCTCATGTTCTATAGGATTTGAATTTTATTTGAAGCTTTGCAAAAATTACTCAAATGGACACTGATTACATATAAAATTTTTAAGAAATAGTGTAGACCCCCATTTTTTGTAGGATGTGATTTTTATTGGAATTTTGGGTCATTTTGATGTCATAGAGTATATCATATTTTCATGAAATCTAGTATTGTAACCCTTTTATGATGTAATAGTAATTTATGTTTAGAAAAGTTTGCACAATTAGTGAGTGACAAATTGAAAATTTTTTAAACCTTTAGTGGTATAGACAAGACATATAAGTATTTTCAAGAATAGCCATAATACTCCATAGAGATAATAAAAAGAAATGATGTTTGTTATTTCAAACTCAGGGTGGAACTTTTCTGCTAGCTGCGAAATGTTGTTTCTGTCAAAAGGGGTTGACATATAATGAGCTTTATATATAAAATGGAGCATCTTAAATTTATGACCACATTACTTTGCTTTTAAAATTTGTTTAATGAGTCCTGTGGGTAACACTTGTTCCCTTTTCAATAGCAAATGGTTATGTCTTGTTCAATTTAATAACAAATGGCTGTGTCTTTGAGCTGTGGAGTAAAGATGAAAATGCTTTGAAATGATTTCTTTCTTCACTGTCAACTGATCATCTTGTAATATTGCTTCTTCTATAATTCTTGATTTGTAAAGTAGATGCACTCTAAACATTGGTTTGAGCTTCGTAACAATACTCTAACCCTTTGTCATGCTGCATGATGTCTACTAACTGGGATGCATGTCAGGTACTGCCAAGGGACAGGAATGATTGCTGCATCTCTCCTACTTTTCTTAGAAGAAGAAGAAGCATTCTGGGTTATGTGTACAATTGTAGAAGACCTTCTTCCTGCCTCCTACTACTCTTCCACACTCTTGGGTAAGGTTGTCATTCAGCGTATCCCTTTGTTGATCTGTACAGGTCAGTTTTCTTATCCCATCACAGTACAGTAGTTTTTTCTTACATTAAGAAGACTACAGTAGTTTAAGCAGTTGTGGAAGATATCCTGTGTAAAATGCTGTATAGCTTAAACAATAGCCAACCTTTTAAGAGTTAAGGATTTTAACAAAGTGGCTATATTAAATCACTTATCATCATGAACACATTTAATTATAATTATTATTATTATTATTATTATTATTCAGAAGATAAACCCTGTTCATATGGAAGAAGCCCACAGTGGCCATTGACTAAAAATTCAAGCTTCCAAAGAATATGGTGTTTATTTGAAAGAAGTAACAGAAGGTAATAGGAAATGCAGAAATAAGAGATCAGGTATTAGAAAAGATATTAGAAAAGAATAAAGTAAATTGACAAATAAATCAATAAAAGTATAAATAAATGCAAGGAGACTTGTTTTAGGGTAGTAATGCATGGCACCTGCTTCTGAACTTTTGAGGTTCCAAATGCCCAACATCCTCAGGGATTTGTGAGTTTCCTTCACGTAGATTTTTTGGTTCTCATACTTCATCATCTTAGTTTTAAAATGTCCATCTTGGGATCTCACTCTATTTTCCAGCATCTGGGAAAAACATGTTTGAGCACCCCTGACTTCTAGTGTGATCTTCAGTTGCACTGAACCAGGAATCTCAGCATTTAGAAAAATATATTTTTTTCCTTTGTAAGTGCTGATGTCTACACAGCATAAAAATGTAAAGTCCATATACAGGCAGTCCCCGGTTAACAGCGGGCTCGGTTAATGGCAATCCGGTTTTAAGGGGCTTGTCTAGCAATGAAAATCAGCAATTTTCGGCGCCGAAAATCGCCGATATCTGCTTATCGGCACCGATAATTGGGTATTGGCACTGATACATGCCTAACAGAGGCACCGATAGCCAAAAATTGGAACTTTTCAGCGCCGATAAGCCCCAAAAAGCGCAGAAAATCACCGATTTTTGGTTAGCAGCAATTTTCGGTTATCATCACACCCTCAGAACGGAACCCCCGCCGATAACCGGGGACTGCCTGTATATAATTTATATATATATATATATATATGTGTGTGTGTGTGTGTGTGTGTGTGTGTGGCAGTCCCCTGCCATTGGGGGCTCTGTTCTGAGGGTGTGATGATAACCAAAAATTGGCGCTTTTTGGCGATTTTTGTGGCTTATCGGGCGCCAAAAATCACTGATTTTCAGTTATCGGCACCTCTGTTTGGTATGTACCGTGCCAGTACCCAATTATTGGTGCCAATAAATGGAAATTGGCTATTTTCAGCGCCGAAAATTGCTAATTTTCTTCGCTAAACAAGCGCCCATAAAACCTGGATTGCCATTACCTGGGACTGCCTATGTGTATATATATATATATATATATATATATATATATATATATATATATATATATATATATATATATATATATATACACACATACACACTGATCCCCTGGATTCGCTTCTCACAATTCACGGACTCAGCAATTTGTGGGATTTTCTGTGGAACATATACAGTTTGCACATTATTTGCAGAAAATTCACCTATTCGTGGCATTTTTCATAGAGAAATATTCACAGATTTCTGTATTTTCATATCATTTTTGTGGCTAAATGCACTGTTTGTGATAAAACTATTAAAATTTTCAATTATGAGCATTTGTAGAGGATTTTTTTGGTGTTTTGAACTATCAAAATAGGCAGTTATAAGTGTTTTAGAGGGGTTTTATGTATTCACAGATTTGAGCTATTTACAGGGATAGTGGTACGATCCCCACGAATCTGGGGAGTTTACTATTTTTTATATATATATATATATATATATATATATATATATATATATATATATATATATATATATATATATATATATATATATATATATATTTTATATATATATATATATATATATATATATATATATATATATATATATATATATATATATACAGTATATATATATATATATATATATATATATATATATATATATATATATATATATATATATATATATAAAATATGTGTATATTGTATATATATATATATATATATATATATATATATATATATATATATATATATATATATATATATATATATATATATATATATATATATATATATATATATATATATATAGGCAGTCCCTAAGTTATCCATAAAAGTTCCAGTGGTGTGACGATATGTGAATATCACCAAAAATCACCAATTTTTGGTGCTTATCGGCGCCGATCACCAGAGATCAGCGCCTCTGTTAGGTACGTATCGGTGCCAATACCTGATTATCGGCACTGATAAGTGGAAATTAGCACATATCGGCACCGAAAATCGCAGATTTTCATTACTAGACAAGCCCTGTAAAACCAGATCGCCGATAACCGAGCCCTCCAATAACTAGGGACTGCCTGTATATATACAGTACAATAAACCCCTGTATTTGCAGGGGATGCATACCGCACCCCCACAATAGCAAATTTTGCGAATACTTAAAACCCCTCTAAAAATACTCAGAACTGTCTATTTTGATAGTTTAAACATAAGAAAACCCTCTAAAAATGCTTATACTGTACCTGAGTATTTTAATAGTTTTATCACAAAAAGTGCATTTAGTCATGAAGATGATATGAAAATACAGTAATTAGTGAATATTTCTCAGTGAAAAATACTGCGAATGGGCAAATTTTCCGCGAATAATGGGTAGATATGTTCCACAGAGAAATCTGCGAATACGTGAGTCTGCAAATATTGAGACTGCGAATACGGGGGTTTTACTGTATATAAAATAGTTTTTTCTTCTGTTTACTAATGAAACATTCCAATGAACCTTTAGTCTTCAGCAATCTCTTTCTGCTTTATCCAAACTTGCAATTCCTTTTCGTACTGCCATCTGTTCATGTGTGAATAGATAATCATTTATTCTGGTTTATATGAACCAAAAAAGGGTATCCTAAAGGAAAGTGTTTTGAGTGGCACATCTTTCCTCCTTGCAATAAGAATATCACAGGTCAATTGCCAGGTGTCATTAGAAATAGTTATCTGATTCTACACTTCCTCAAACTTACAATGTGCCCAGTGTATTCTTAACATTGCCGTCACAAAAGTAAATACTCGGGCCTCTTTAGTAGGTTATCAAGTTTCTGCAGAAATAACAAAAGTATTCATGTTCTATGAAGATATCAATTGGAAAAAGACATTTAGAAGGAAATTATCTTACTGCTTGTGTTTCAGCCGAAACACACAGTAGTAGGCAACACAATAGAAAATCCTGTAACAGGTGTTTGTAGAAAATTTGATTGTCTCAGTTTATATAAAATGCAAAAAACTATCAACCCTGATTATGACCATTATTGCCACTTCTTACAGCAAAGGTTGCTTTCCAAACCTTGAAACTTATTTTCATAAATAAGATCATCTTTGTTTTACAGGTGTACAAGCTGACCAACGCGTTCTTGCTGCTTTGGTGGCCACTCATTTACCAGGTGTTGAGTCAGTTGTTCGGGAACACGATATAGAACTCTCCCTCATCACTCTTCATTGGTTTGTGACTGTTTTTGCTTCAGTGCTACACATGAAGATTCTCCTTCGAGTGTGGGACTTGTTTTTCCTTGATGGATCTATCGTTCTCTTCCAAGTAACTTTAGCAATGCTTAAGATCAAAGGTATGGAAGGTCATTGTTTTGCTTTCTCTTTTACCTTTATTGTATTGTAGTAATTACAAACTATAACTTTTAGACTAAGAGCAGAGGGACTTAACAGGTGATTACAGGAAAAGGATGTTGAACGATCCTTTTGAAGTGTACATTTCAAGACATACCACACATTTGCATTGACGGTAATTGGTTTGAAGGGTCAAGTTAGAGTGGAATCTTTAAATGTCCATAACATGTACCATTAAATTATGGTAAAAACAAGAATTTCTTGGAACCATTAATAACTTATACATATGTTTTCGTGACATGGAGTTTAGTGTTTTTATTACACTCATGGGAAGAAAATCATATTGGATGGTTGATGTATTTTGAATCAAAGTCTGAATAGATTTCATATGATTTTAGAAAGAAATCTTACTCCATCCTAATTCTCTTTTCAGCCAAAAGGTAACTTTCTATCATTTTGTTAATGTTTGACGAAAACTTTGCACTCCATCTCAAGGAACTGTCATTTTTGTGGACATTCCAGTGTTTGTTTGATCCAACACCAAGAAAAATATAATAAAATTTCTCTTATTTTTATATTTTGATTGTATACCAACTTAACATGCTTTAAAAATTTATTTTTGTTGCAGAGGCTGAGCTTCGTAGTTTGGAGAACTCAGCCCAAATATTCAATGCATTGTCAGACATTCCTGGTGATGTGGATGATGTTGAATGCTTATTCAGAGTAAGTTGTATTAATGTTTTTGAACTTTACTTGAAAAGCACTGTGTAATTGTTGTATATGATATGACTTAACCCTTTTGCTTACTGATGACTGATATAGATGTCATCCAGATTTAAGTCTTTTGCTTATTGATGATGTATGCAAGTGTAAAAAAAAATTGGTACAAAATTGCAGGCAAGATGAGGATAATTTTTGGTGCGTGTACCTGATATTCTTTTTTATAAGTATGTAACATTTATGCTTATTTTTCTGTATAGTTTATCTTTTATCTTTTTTCTGCAAGGAAGAGAAAGAGAGGAACGAGCACTTGAGTGAGTGCCACTTTCTTTTACTTAAAATGTGTCGCTACTTTGTCATTCATTTCTTCATATGTTCCTGGATATAATGACAACTTTTTGCATTGCAGTAGCTAGGTAATTTATTTGGGTATGCTATGTATAGAAAAAGAAGACTACTGCAAATAGGTTTTAAGAAAATTTTTTTTGGGGGAAAGTGCAGTTTTCTCATATCTTGTAATTTCTACTTATTATTCCACCTACTTAAAGTTATTTGGGGGGACTTTTAATGGTATTGTATAGAACAATCATTCAGCTGCAAAATAAAATGAAATTGAGCAGTCTACCTGGAAAGTTGTAGCTATGCTTCTGTGAACAAAAAAGTATAGTATTTTAGCACGAATCACTTTTCTTACAGAAAATGTGACGTTACTTTTCATTAATGTTTTATATTTTTCTAGCTATAATTAAAACTTTTGTATTGCAACAATTAGGCAATTTATCTGGGTGTGGTATGTACAAAAAATAAAGACTCTATCACGGATAGTTTTTTTGGGGGCAAATTTTTTTGGGGAGAAGGTGCAAACCTTTCTTGTATCTTGTAATTTCTACTCATTATTCCACTAACATCAAGTTATTTTAGGGGGAATTTTTATGCTACTGTATAGAGCAATCATTCAGCTACAAAATTAAATACATAGTAAAATTGAGCAGTCTACCTTGAATATTGTTGGAACTACACATCTTTGAACAAAAAAAATGTACTATATAGAGCGTTTGTTTCTGCTTATCACATGGGTGACTGTCCCTTTTCTTACGGAAAATGTGATTCTACTTTTTCATTCATTTTTTCATACTTTCCTTGCTATAATTACAACTTTTTGCATTGCAATGACTAGGCATTTATCTGGGTGTGCTGTGGATAAAAAATTAAGACTATCGCAAAAACTTTTTTTGACAAATTTTTTGGGGAAAGTGTAAAATTTTTTTGTACCAAAATTTATACTTACTATTCCACCTTCATAAAGTTAGTATTTTTTTTTTTACACATGCCATTGTACAGAACAATCATTCAGCTGCAAAATGAAACAAATTGAGCAGTCTACCTTGAAAAATGCCAGAGGTATGCTGCTTTGAGCAAAAATGGTATACTGTAAACATTTTTACATCTATCACTCGAGTCCCTGTAACTTCCCACAGTCATAATTGTTTATAAGGGTCATAAGGGAAAGGGATAATGTGCTTGTATATCACATGTGCATAAATGATGTGCAGTGCATGTCTTATGTGAAATACAATACAGTACTGTACAGTATTGTGCACTTGTGTAATTGTTTAGTATACAGACAGCATATAATTGTGTGATACAGTACATGTGCTTTACAAATTTATCCTTGTACATTTTTTAATAATCTTAAGTCTGTATTCAAAGGAGGTCTACCCGTTTAATTGAAGCTGTTAGTTTTTATTATCATGAATGGTAGTTTCTTCCAGAGCAAAGTCTGGTTATTTGTAAGTCTCCTTGACTGGTTTCTTGTTAAACATGAACCTTTCATTCATAAATAGCTTACTTCTGTTTAGAAGGCTCCCCAGTTACACTTGTTAATCCTGAAGGATGAAGACCTCGCTGCAAATGCCCAGACCAAGCCCTGAATGATACTTTGTTTTGACTCTAGAGTGCTTACAGTCACCACCCCACTTACAAACATTCATAGATACGAACAGACAGTCACAAGTTCAAATTTTGCTCTGCACACTTATTCTGCTAGTAAGAATTTTTCCTAAGAACAGAAGAACACGAGGAAGAAGAAGAACCTGTTCCTTTAACCCCTTCCCTGATTATCCCGAGTATTCTCATGATTAACAACCATGGATTCTTCTTACAATCAAGAGAATACTTGTTCATGCTCATAAAATATTCTTACTTATTTCTGTCTTCCTGATTTAACTCGTTCTTTTATGAACTCCCATTTTCTGTTTTTTTTTGTCAATAGATGGTGGTGTGCATTGTTTACTTTGTGTACTTCCAATGTCAGATGCTGCTTCTGCGAAATTCTCAAGTTCATAACTTTCAAAGCATGGAAAAAATACTTAAATTTTCAGTGTTGCTTAAATCTAAATTTTATTTGTTTCTTTCTACCTTTCTAGCATCCAAAGTAATTCTTGGTAATACTGCATGATTTACAAGTGCAGTGAAAATAGTCTAATCTGTGACTCCTGAGTTAACTTGGGAATGTAACCATCAACAAAAAATTATGCACTACATAGTAAAACAAGCTTATGAACAGCCGCTCGGAATGTAACTCGTTCGTAAGTAGGTTGGTGACTGTATTTAGTCCTTTGAGAGAATTGATTTGTGTAGCTAGGTTCCACTGTAAACTAACCCTAGGCTAGTCCTAAAAACCCTTCCTGATAGAAAACACCTGCTGTTGATTGATGTCCCAGTCCCAGTTCCTTTACAGAGAGATTCTGCTGTTATTCAAATTAATGGAATTTATTTGTTCCTATATAAATGCAAACCTTCGTTCTTTACATAGGATTTAGCTTGACAAGGTAGTGAACTACCAACAGGCAGGGGGAAGCCCCACCCACCTGTCAGTCTGCACTCCACGTTGCTTCTGGCTGCCATTGAATTCAGACATCTTTCATGACTCTGCCTAGCTTTTGCTGTTCGAACTTTTGTTGATTAAACTTGAGTGCTGTATTCCTTTTCATTTTTTGGGATGTGGACAGATTTATCAAATTTATGTTGTAGATTATAAAGGATTTTGAATGACATTTTTTTCTCAGGTGATGGAGAGTGTTTGTGGTAGCTTGACAGACGTTATGGTGGAGACTCATCGCCGGAGACACCTAGCTTACTTGATGGCTGACCATGGTGCTCTGATAAATCCAGATCACTCTACAAATTTACCCAAGCAGCAGCTGAACAGGTCAGAGTTACAACAGGCAACATATTGTAAAGCATAAAGCTATAAAATAGTTCTTATATGTAAATCATTAACAGGTTTTGTTTCATTTTATTTTAAGGGCTTAGATATTTATTTATAAGTAAAAAAATGCAAGACAGTTGGGAGTTATTTCAAGAACTGCATCCACATTTAAAGATATAATGCTCATCATAGGTTAATGCAGTAAAAAAAAAATTGAAATAATTATAATGAAAAGATTTGGGATGTGCAACCATGTTCCTTAATCTCTTGTCAGTTGTGTGAAACAGTAAAACTTATGGCATGAAATATTAACTACTATTTCTGAAGCTTTTAGATTATTATGCTCGGTAATGTAACATTTCATTCTAAGTGTGATTATGCTTGGTAATGACACATTTAATTCTAGGTTTTATATGCTAATGTAGCCCCCTCAGAGAGGAAAAAAATGTATATTATTGAAGTGAAATGTACCCCCTATCATAGCTTTATCTGTGGTTACTTGGCACGGGTTCAACAAGTGTTAAAATTGAAGCAGTTGTTAATGAATGCTCCCAATAGTTACCTCCACCCTTTGATGGGTGGGGGTAAGACAGCGAATGTTTTGGTTGTCATTCTGTTCTAGTTGGCAAATAAAGATGGATGTGTAGACAAGTGCTCTGAGATGTGGGTTTTTTTTCTTGGTTAATGAATGGATTGTCTGGATTTTTGTCTGTAGTTGGCAATATGGATTCTTCTTCTCAGTCTTCCCTATCTTAATCTGTTAGAATTTTGTAAGGTAAGTCATTGCAAGACCAGATTGGGTTAATTGATGTTAGTTAGTTAGTTATAAATGATTTGTTTAACCAGACCTCTGAACTCTTTTAGGGTTCTTCTTGGGCTGGGAAAAGAATGGGGGAAAGAGTACATAAAAAATTAAGTAGTTAACTAAATAAATAAATAAATAAATAAATAAAAAAAGGGGGGGGGGAATTAGGAGAGAGAGAGAGAGAAAAAAAAAGGGGGGGAGATTATATTTTACTTATCAATTTAATTTTGTTTAAGAAGAGAATGATATTATTAATTGAAAAGTTATTACCTTCTGCTAGAATATCCTTTATTGATTTATTTTGTAAATAAGTCTTTCTTTCATGATGCCATCTGGGACAGTCAATCAAGATGTGTTTGATTGTTACTGGGATGTTACATCTTTCACAAGTTATTGGGTTTGTGTGCGGAGTTGACATCAGATGACCATGTGTGAGTCTGGAGTGTCCTATTCTGAGTCTACTTATGCATGAACTATACATGGATCATTGAGAGGTGAATTGTGATTCAGACAACCATTGTGGTCATTGCAAGGATTGGTCTTTGGAAGAAACAGAGATGATAAATTGCTGAATTAGAAGAGAAGGATAGACTTAGGAGAATGTAAACAGAACAGTCTTGAATCTAGGTTTTTTTAGAATTAATTCCTGGTTAAGAAGATGGAGATAATTCTATAGTTTCTTCTTTAGTGGATATAGATCCTTCTACACCCACATGTTAGCTCAGGGTAGTAGGTTAGATTTAATGCAATTAGATAATGGCTCAGTTAAATGTAGAATTGAATGTTGTGTAACAATTTCAGTCTTTTGCATTGAATGTTGTCCAGTGCATTGGCAGGGACAGTGTCCCCTCATTCCTTTGGCCACCCCACAGATGTAGCCTTGCCTGTCACCTCTGCACCCTTGTCAACAGGCCTGGTAGTCCAGGGTTTCCAGATGAGGACTAACTTCCTAGGATGTTCAAGGACTGTGCCTTCTGTCTCCTGCCTTTTCTTTCAGTTCTCCATAGACAGAGTTAGATTGCAGTCACATAAGGACAGTTATGGTAGGTCAATATCTTCAATAGGTCTAGACCTTGTTTTTGACCCCATTGTCCCACGGTTTTTCTAGCGATTCATCTGAGCCAGATAACCGACCGCAATGCGTAGTGAGTGCTGCTATTGCATCTGCAGCCGTTGCTAGCAGCCCTGAGTCTGTAGTTAGGCTATCAGGAGTGAGCTTTCACATTAGTTCTCTCCTTTGATTGCCAATGGTTGAAGTTTTGCTTCTGACAAGGCCACAGTTATGTCCTTGCCCAGGCTTTTGTGGCTTTTATGGACTGTTTTTCAAGCCTGGCTAAGCATGCCAGATATTCGCATTCGCCTGTTAGCCTGTCACTTTCCGCAAGGCGTTGAGTCCACATACAGTTGTGCATATGTCTTCGGCCTGCATGAGGTGTCATTGAGGCTGCGCAAGGTGTTATTGAGTTCACACGAGGCGTTAGCTTATCTACACAGGCATCAGCAAGTCTGCACGGGCATCAGCAAGTCCACACGGGCATCAGCGAGTCCACACGGCATCAGTGAGTCCGCACGGGTGTTAGCGAGTCCAAGGTGTCGGTGAGTCCACGAGACTTCAGCGAAGTCTGCACAAGGTGTCACTGAGTCCACTTAGTGAGAGAGCTTTTGACTTTCAAGCTTCTGCCAGATGGATTATGAGAACTTTAGCACCTGGTCTTATGAGACCTGGTTCTGGGGTTACTATTGTCCCTAAGGAAGAGGACTCTTATTGGCCCTGCTCTTCCTGACAGCATTCTCCTTTGCTTCCCATTCAGGAAGAGGAGCATTCAGTCTATCCCCTCAGTTTTAAGGAATTAGTTCAGTTGTGCTTAGACAGATATCTGCAGTCCTTCCTTTAAGCTATCAATTTCTGTACTTGGGAGACTTGACTCAATAGACAATGTTTGGCCAATCCCCTGCGCAATAAACCTTAGTCTTCCTAACAGACAGCAAGGGAGACAATAGAGAGGACTTTCAAGAAGGAGAAAGTCCTCTCTATTGTCTCCCTTGCTGTCTGTTAGGAAGACTATGGTTTATTGCGCAGGGGATTTTTTCCCCTCTTCTCCTGATCCAGCTGTTATGGTCCATGTTTTTCCAGCCAAGAGAGGTGCAATTGGGTATGCCAAGCCACATTTCTCAATTCAAGAGGCCGAGAATATGTATTTAATTTGGCTAATGCCATGGAAGCTATACCCTTTAGTGAATTGTGCTGGACACTGTTAATTGTGTTTGAAGGAGTTTGGTGGACTTCTTCCTCCTTGGGTTGGGTCAGAGAGCCTTTGATAAGCCCTAAGGGTTTTTGTTTCTTTAGCAAGGCTTTTTTGATTGTGATAGGTGAACTGGCTCGTGTCACTAGCAACCTTGAGTTCACACTGGAGATCAGCTATGCTCTCGGCTGATTCCTTCATTCTTCCTCCTTAGCAGACGGTGATTGGTTTCAGCTCATCCTTTTGGAAAGTGATAGACAACAAGCTATCCATTTCTATAGCTGCAGGGACAGGGAAAAAGATAGAGAGGACCAGAATAGTACTTTTCTCCATCATTCCCAGGCCATTAGAGGGAAGTCACCTTCTTTTCCTCTTACTATAAATGCACTTTGGGCAAATCTGCCTCTTTTCCCCGGTCTTCCTTCCGGGCTCAGGAAGGAAGAAGTATCCTTTTGGCAGCAAGGATCCAGATTTCATTCTGCCAAAGGGGGATGTTCATTTCCTCCACTAATATCAAGATTCCTAAGTCTCTTTAGCCCATCGAGCCCTTGTGTGCCTGTGGATGTAGTTTGGGCCACTTCACTCAAGTGTGAGAACATGTAGTGATAGATGCCCTGGTAAAGGAAGTTCTTTTGGAAGGTGTTTGTATTCCTTTCAGGAATTCACCACCTCTTCAACCAGCTCTTACCATTCAGTCTTACAGAGCAACCTAGAGGAGAGACAGGTGTTGGTCAGGAAGTCTTTTCTCCATTAGAGAAGACAGTGTTAGAGGACTTTTTACACAAGACTGTTCCTAGTGCCAGGCAATGGGAGGTCAGAGGACAGTCCTAAACATACACAGGCACAACCTCTGTGGCCAAGTGCTTCCCTTTTATCCATGGAGTCAACCTCCGCAATCTTTATCCGCCACAGAGGAAGGTACATGGATGTTTTTGGGGTAAATGAACGATGCATACTCATGTCCCCATTCGCCAACTTTCAGGAAGTGCCTACTCTTTGTCTTTGTGGAAAGACATATCAATGTTGAGCTCTTTGTTTTGGGCTGAGTTTCATGCCCCAAGTTTTCACTAGGGTGCTATCCCCTTCATGAATGTTTTACTTATTAGAAGTAAATTTACTTCTGTGCTTGGATGACTAGATTATCTTTGTGAAGTCCAGGGGGTTTGCCTGAGGGCAAGAGAGCCTGTGCTGGGCTTGGCAAGGCCCTAGGTTTACTAGAATGTCACAAGTCACCTCTGGAACCTACACAAAGAGTGCCCTACCTGGGCATGGTGATTAATTCTGTTCCGTTCAGGGTTTTCCAACACAGGCTCGAGTAGAGAATCTGTTACTAATCAAGAGAGAATTCTTCTCCTCAGGGTTCATGTCTGCTAATGCTGGTTGTATCACTTAGGCCACTTATCTTCCCTGGAGAAGTTAGTTCCGAGTGCTCGACTTTGGATGTTACGTTTTCAGTTGCACTGGCAAGGAGAGACTCAGCCAGACCATGAATTGTAGCTGTGGAGCCAGGAACAGGTCCTTTCCCTTCATTGGCTGATGTCCACTGTATTGCTTCTTGCAGTATTCAGTTACCTTGGTCGAGGATGGGGGTGTGGTTATGGAGAACCAGTTACTTCAAGGTTGTGGTCACCACTAGAAGTGAGTCTTTGCTTTAACTGCAAGGAGTTGCTGGCTATCCATAAGGGATTTAAGTAATTTATGTCTTCTCAGGCGTGCCTTCTCTAGTTCATGTAGGAAGGCAAGGGGCATGAATTCAGAAACCTTGGTAGCCATCACCAGGACTTTAGCTTCTGGACAGTGGAGAGGAATATTGTCCATATGTCCCAGTTAGTTCCTGGTTGACTATATGCTTGGTGGACACATTAAGTCATCCAGGATAGGTACTCTCCCATGATTGATCTTTACCGTGTAGTTTGCAAGGCAATTTGGAGTGATCATTTGGTTGTAAGGAAATTTATTACTTTCCTCCAGCATTCAATGTTGAAGTCAGCTAATGATAGAGGGTAAGTTTCACCTCAAAAATAATGATTTTTATGATAAAATAAATTTTTTAGGTACCCTCTTATCATTGAGATCCCTCCCTCCTCCCTTCTTAAGAGAGTAAAAGAAGAGTGACAACCAAAACATTCCCTGTCATGCCCCCACCCTCCGAAGGGTGGGGGTAACTATTGGGAGTGTTTGTTAACGATTGTTTCAATTTTAACACTTGTTGAACCCACGCCAAGTAGCCGCAGGTAAAGGTAATGATAGAGGGTAAGTATCTACAAAATTTATTTTATCATAAACATCATCATTTTGTTTTGAAAGTTCAAAATACAGCTATTAAGGTCTTTAGTGGCCTCTAGTGTTGGTATTTATCTTTATTATTTGCAATTTGAACCTTGTTTCATCTTCTGTTTAAATTTTCCTTGCAGACGTCAAGTAACAAAAAACAAATCCATGTTAGAACTCATTCTCTTTGGAGAGGATGGCAGTGCAGACGACCTGCGGAACAAAAATATTCGGCAGACTGAGCTGCTGGTAGATCTTCGAGAAGCCGTCCTTCAGGTTGGAAGGCATTTTCAGGTACAGTGTTTGTTGGTATCCTGAGAGTTGTTATTACATTAACTAGTTGCAAAAGCCACAGGATCCAGGGACCTTTTTCAATTATTAATGGCTATATTGAGCTGACAAGCAATGATATGCTCTAAGAATTGGATACTTGGTTCATCAAAGGGGATTTGTGAAAATGTACTGCAGCACGTTATAGTTAGCACCGAGCTTGAAGATTGCATGCTATTTAAAATAATCAGAATAATGCACTATAATGTGGGTGACATTTGATATTGATACATGAAAACACAGTATGTTGCATATCCGTGTAATAAAAATGTAAATACAACAATACGTCAGATTCATAGACCTCACCTTACTGAACTACTTACCATCTATGTTATTATGATTATTTTTGCTATGCTACCAGTTTTGAAGTCATATATTTTTAGATAAATCTCTTAAATTAAATGTTAAATGTGAACTACAGGTTAGTTTAGGTTAGGAACTATGTGGAATTGCTATTAGCTTAAGATATCTAGAAAATATTCAAGTGTAGGCTGTATTATAGGGGCTTTTTTACTTAACGGACTTTGTTACTTATCATAAAGCCAGACCTCCAAAGTGACTGTTAAGTTGAGGTGCTAATGTACAAGTGGTATCAGTATTATTCCTGTTATTAGGACCGATGCTTTAGTAGGTGTTCCTTACGTGCTGTGTTGTTTTCAGGGCGTTGAACCATCCTTTGGATCTATCACACTTGCACCTGACTATTCTTTGGAATCTCATGCACAAGATCTGCCCGAATTCTTGGCAACTGCTAGGTCAAGACACAGGAGAGCAAAAGCTTTACTGGGTATGTAATATTTCATTTTTGGGTGAAATTATTATGGTTGAGTACAGTACTCCTGTAAATGACTGCATCTAATAATCTCCGTAGTTTTTCATATTGCCGACACTTTCTTCATATCCTGTTTCTGCTGTTATTTTTCTCATTGTTTTAATTATCTGAAGGTATTGATATGTATCATACACTGTATAGTGTACAGGCGGTCCCCGGTTTACGACGGGGGTTCCGTTCTTGCGCCGCGTCGTAACCCGAAAATCGTTGTAAGCCGGAAAATCGTCGAAAATCGTCAAAAATCATAAGAAAACCTTACTTTTAATGCTCTGGGTGCATTGAAAACGATGTAAACTGCATTATTATTGAGTTTTACATCAAAAAAACCTTCAAATTATGATTATTCTGCCGTTTGGGGCCTATATTTCTTCCGTCGGATCGTCGACGACGCCGTCAAACCCCGGAACATCGCGTCGTAAGCCGGGAAATAATTTCTGATGAATATATTTGAAAAGCGTCGTAACCTCGAACGTCGTAAGCCGGAACCGTCGTAAACCGGGGACTGCCTACTTGAAAAATGTGAAGAGGAGGATGCTAAGTAGCTGTTAATGGAATATAGACTTTAGGCCAAAGGCCAAGCACTGGGATTGAGGTCATTCAGTGCTGGAGAGGAAATTGAGGTTAGGTAGGTTTGAAAGGTGTAACAGGAGGAAAACCTCGCAGTTACACTCTGAAATAATTGTTAGGAGAGGATGGGTGGCAAGATGGAAGAAAGATGCTATGAATTGGGGGTACAGTAAAAGGAAAGAGAGGGGTTGCAGCTAGGGGCCAAAGGGACGCTGCAAAGAACCTTTAATAATGCCTACAGTGTACCCTGTGAGGTGCACTGATGTCACTAACCCCCTATGGGGAACAGCACAGATATTAATCAACACAGCAATTGGTTTTCTTCCTTTAAGGTTTTTTCATGTATATTAGAAATGTTATTCTTCAAATTCTTGTGAGATCTCTTGATGAAGCCATCCACATTGTTGCCAGATGACATGCTTGGTGAATGTGAACATTTTTATATCCGGAAAGATTAGAACTTGAAGAGGAAATCACATTTGACATAAAAATTAATTTAAGAACCTGGAAACAGTTATGCATCCAAGAAAATGAAAGGCTCCATCCTGAGTGCAAATTGCCATCATTTTAATTCTCATAGAGGATTAATTGTAGAATATTAGAAATAATTTCATTCATTCATAAATATTTTGAATAACACTTTCATCTTTTTATGATGGCTTTCACAAATTCTGCCCTGTGAACTCAGCCTCCACATCTCATTCCAGATTTTGAACGACACGACGATGATGAACTGGGTTTCCGAAAAAATGACATAATTACTATCGTATCACAGCGTGATGAGCACTGTTGGATTGGTGAATTGAATGGCCTGAGAGGTAATATCAGTGTAAAATCAAGTGTATATCTAAACAGTTGATTACCCCTGTTTCAGCAGTGTCGAATAAGCTTTTTTTTCAATTATTTGAGGTAACTGCATTGATGGTGATTGTATCATTGATTTCTTGCTCCAGCAGAGTATCATGTCTGTGTCTGTCACCATTCAGGATGTATGTTGAGAGGGACAGACTTGAAATTTTTCTGAAACAAGAAATCAATACGAACTTCACAGTCAGTGCAGGTAATTGAATAAATGCACATTTTAGTTTATATTATTCACACAAAAGCATATTTTGTCTAACCTTATGAAGTTACAGCTAATTTAAAAATGCTCATTATGATGATGTTATTTAAGGTATCTAGGCTTATTCTTTGGACATCTATTTCTCTGCTACAGGTTGAGGAAGAATGTGGGCCACTTTTCATTATTGTACTGTACTTGCTTGTACTACAGTATACTAGAGTTAGGCTTTAATGTAACATGTGATCCCATACTAATGAGCAACTGCAATTCTAATGAGTTAATTTGAAAAACTGAATTAAAAAATGATACACATATCATCCCTCTTGTGGCAAAGTGTAAAATAATACATGCAGAGGATGGATCTGTATAATATGATTTAAATGGTAACTTTTGTTTATTAATGAAGCCTGCATAAAATGACATGGTATATACCTAGGTTAAAATTTGTAATATTTTTCTTACTCTTTTAGTTGATTTTATAATTTTACTCTTTTAGTTGATTGGATAATTTTTGAAGATTATAAAGAACAGCCATGTAATGGAGGCTAAACAAGACTGCTTTCTTGTACTAAAGCTTGATAATTTGTATGAAAATACTTGCAAGTTTTAAGCTTTATAATAACTACTGTCCTCCATATAAAGCTGAGAGATTTCAGAAACAAATGCATGCTGTATATTTAGATTTATTACACGAGAACCGGGTCCTTTTTAGTCAGTATAATGATTAACTATAGCATTTTGCAATGTATGAAACATTAAAATAAACACCTCTGGACTTCAGGATGGTTTCCAGCAAAGTTTGTAGAGATGCTGGATGAACGAAGCAAAGAATACAGCCGTGCTGGAGACGATGCAATCAACGCGGTTGTGACGGACCTTGTTCGTGGAACCCTCTGCCCAGCTATCAAGGGGATTCTCCTACATGGAATGCATCGGACGTCACTCCTAGGTGGGGTTTTATTGCTGATTTTCCCTTCTATTTGATAAAATTCTTCAGCAGCAAGTTAAGATCATGTGAATTAATACCATGTACTCCTAGCTTGAGTTCATGAATGCTGGAACATGTCTGTTTTTTTTAGTTTTGTGCAGTCCATTTTGGTATTGTGATTTTATCCAATGAATTTTAACATATTTTTTTGTTGATTTGAAATTAGTTACAATATTTTATCAGTTTGCATTAAAGTATTGTGGATTTTTTAGGCCAAGTATCCCAATATACATTTTATAAAATAAGCTTTGCCAAGTAACTTTTAATTTCTTTATACTACTAATTTTTAGATATTTAAAACCCTTTATCATATTTCTTTGACTTGTTGCAATCCATTATGTTTGCTACTATTACTATATATTGTTAATGAGGTACAGCAATTTGAGTTTTCATATTTAGGTGGTCCTTGCCATCCATGGCTATTCATTGAGGAAGCAGCAGCTCGTGAAGTAGAACGCGACTTCTCGTCAGTGTATTCGCGGCTTGTTCTCTGCCGCACTTTTAGGTTGGATGAGGATGGAAAAGTCCTCACGCCAGAAGAGGTTAGTATTTTTACTCATAGATGTATAGTACTAAGAATGCTTTTCTCATCTGCACTTCACGTTTAATAACAGCATTGCTGCAGGGGGGAGGGGAAATTGGTGCTGTAAGTTTCTTTGCAGTGTTCCTTCGGCCCCCGGCTGCAACCCCTGACATTCCTTATACTGTACCTCTCTTGATATTCTGGTCTTCCATCTTACTTTCCACCTACTCATACTGATAGTTTCATTATGGAATTGCAAGGTTTTCCTCCTGTTACCCTTGAAAACCTTTTTACTCTCAATTTCCCTTTCAGTGCTAAATGACCTCATAGGTCCCAGCACTTGGTCTTTGGCCTAAATTTTTTATTCCATTCCAGTAACAGCATAGCAGTTAAAAGTTTTTCTTGATTTTTTTACTTACCTGAACTAAATTTTGTAACTGTTTGGGAACATTGGTTAGTCAGTCTAGACAATAATTGCCAAACTATTTTTGTCTGTGTAAATGCTTAAATATTCTTCTGTGGTCTTTGTTGGTTTTCTTTTACATAACAATGGTGTAATGTTCATTCATCCATAATTATACTGGACTAACCCTTTTGCTCATGACTCATATGAACACTTACTTTTATGGGAAATGGCAGTGGCTTGAGCAGTGAGCATAAAAATTTTTATACCATTTTTGTTCAAAGATCTGCAGCTCCAACAATTTTCAAGGTAGACCACTCAATTTTGTTTCTTTTTGCAGCTGAATAATTTTTCTATACAATGACATAAGAAAGTTCCCCGAAAATAACTTTTATGTAGGTGGAATAATGAATAGAAATTATGATACAAGGAAATTTTGCACTTTCCCCAAAAAATTGACCAGAAAAATACTGTTTGTGACAGTCTTCTTTTATTATACATAACACACCCAGATAAATTTCATAGTTTTGCAGTGCAAAAATTTGTAATTATAATAAGGAAAATATGAAAAAAATGAATGACAAAGTAGCTGAGCGATTGCTCTGTACAATGATATAAAAAATCCCCAGAATAAATATATGTAGGTGGAAAAAAAAAAGTATAATTTACGAGGTATGGAAAATTACGCACTTCCCAATTTTTTTATAAAGTCTTCATTTGTTATTCATAGCACACCCAGATAAATTACCTACTTACTGGAATGCAAAATTTGTAATTATACCAAAGAAGGGTCACATATTCCGTTAAGTGGCTGGCACACTCTCTCTCTCTCTCTCTCTGCACAGTTAGTTAGTTATAAATGATTTGTTTAACTCTATTCTGAACTCTTTTAGGTTCTTCTCAAAAGAATGTACATAAAAAAATTAAGTAAACTAAATAAATAAATAATAAAAAAGGGGGAAATTAGAAAAAAACAATCCAAAAAAAAATGAGAAAAACAAATAAACAAAAACAAATAAGTTATGTATGCACTAAAAAAAATATTTCCTCTCTTTCTCTCTCTCAGTTATAGAATAAAAATCTAAAACTATACACAACAAATAAACATACAGTACATTACATATATACACAAAAAATATTTTGTCTCTCAGAAAGAAGGTAAATGATATACCGTAATTATAAAAATCTAAAACTGTACAAAACAAATAAATATACATGTCACATACTCGCTGAAAATTATCCCCATCTTGTCTGCTGGTTTGTGCAATAATTTTTTTTTTGACATTTGCGTGTCATCAAAACGCAAAGGACTTAAATTTGGATGGCGTCTATATCAGTCATCGATAAGCAAAAGGGTTAACTCGGTACCTGAAATGTTGACAAATTGCATGAAGAATTTTAATTAATTGACCTGATTACAAATTTCAGCTCCTGTACCGATGCGTTCAATCAATCAACGTTAGCCACGATGCAGTTCACGCCCAGATGGACGTTAAACTTCGGTCGTTGATTTGTCTTGGATTAAATGAACAGGTGGGTAATTTCTAGGTAACCACTGTTGTAGTGCTTGCTGTCACCAAAATGCACATTACACCTTGTTGCCATAAATTATATCTACACAAGTCTCCCTGAGGATGTTGTGCAGTTGGAACCTCAAAAGTTCCACTCTAAAACAGTTCTTATATTTTAATACTTTACCTACATTTTTATTTATTTATTAATTTGTGAATTTATTTTTTATTTTCTAATAACTGATCTCTTCTTTTTGTTATTTTCTATTACTTCTGTTACATCTTTCAAATGAGCACCATATTCTTTGGAAGTTTGAATTTCAAGTCAAAGGCCCCTGTGTCCTGTTCCAGGTGAATAGGGTTCATATTCTGAATAATAATAATAATAATAACCACAAGAAGCTTTCCTTATATAGTTTTGCTTTTTACTTTTGTTTCTCTATGTTACTTCAGCTTATATTTTGTAATTTTCTACACAATAAAGAAATGAGGATGACCAGGTAGCAAATACTTAGCAAGTTTAACACTTAAAAATGAGCTGTGTACTATTAAAGAATATGCTGTGCATTTGGAGGATAATCAAAATACCTAATTCAAACATTATTTCTTAAACAGTAAAAAACATTTAGACTAGGTATTGTTTTGAGAAAAGTAGAGAAATTTTACTTGTATTAGAGCCATGTAAAGATATATTCATTATGGTTAAGCCCTGAAGTCCATAAAGATTTGTAAATACCAGACACACCACAGTGTATTTAATCCTTGGAACTTCAGTGGCCAGTCTTTATAAATCAAAACAAAATGTATTCATGCTTTGTATACCTGATTAATCTTGGGAATGTTCATCACATTGTATGGAATCAGCCAGTGTGTTTTTTGGTGGCCTACATCACATTTATTGCTATTCGTTTTGAGGCGATACATTTAGTGATTTATTCTTCATAGAATCCACAAGTTGATGTTGTTCATTCCCTCTCTTAAGGTATTGCATCTGTGGCTGGAAGTACTTTGTTCAAGTGCTGACATAGTGGAGCGCTGGTACCAACCTTGGTCATTTCTCCGTTCACCCGGATGGGTCCAGATCAAGTGTGAACTTCGAGTTCTGGCACAATTCCCCTTCACTCTGAATCCTGACTGGGAGCTTCCTCCACCTCCTAATCAAGACCAGAGACCGCTAAGGGAAGGTGTTCGGGACATGCTGGTTAAACACCACTTGTTTTCATGGGATCTGTAGCACATGACAAATGCTATAATCATATGTACTGTACTGCAGTACAGATGTTCATGAGAGCAAGTGGACTGAGATGTGAAATCCATATATCATGGCGACAGAGCCAAAACTTATTTTGACAGTATTTTTGTAGTATCTAATATTTGTGAGTCAGTATGAAGATATATGCTTACATTTAGTTGAGAACATCCAGGAATGTAGATTTCATTTTATGTCAAGTTTGGAAATATTGCTGAACTTCCAGTATAATAGCAAGATTGTGGGGGTTTGTGTTTTTGATGAACATGTAGAGCCAAGCACAGTTCTCAATGTTTTATGCAATTTGTTCAGACATTTCTTAGACTTCAGTCTTTGTTTATTAGACTTGAGCTGGTTTCCTCAGACTTTTTTTCAGTTTTGTTTTGCACGTTATGCTATTATTTGTATTTACCTATTTATTTGGTGAAATAATGAAGCAAGATTGCTTTGCCCTACAAAAATGACTTCCATATTTATTAATTCTTTGACCTGTGACTTAACTTACTGTGCCTTTTTCTGAATATTTGCTAATTTGCTTCAGTAATTAAGTATCAGTACAATGTAATTTATTATGTGAAAATACATTTGCTAAGTGAATTCAAGAACACTCCTTTCTCTTTTCGGTCCTCAGTCCTTCTATTCGTCTCTCCCTTTAGGGGATGCACCCTACAGTATACCATGTAAGGCAAACTGTAATAGACAGTTATATATTTATTTGCCTGCTGCAGTTTAATGAGAAAACACAGTCACATCTCAAGAATCATAAAGCTTACCTGAAGGACTTGTTCTTAAATGAGAGCTGAAACTTGCAGCAAGATAAAGTTGAACTACTAGGTGGGAAAGAGCCAAAGGGAATGGATGAAATATAAAAACCATGAAGCAATGCAATGGGGGGCAAAAGAGTCCCTGCAAGGAGTCTTGAGCACTGTCACATTGTACAGGATGAAAGGAAACCCCTGCCAAAGTGCTTAACATCCCCTCAGGCTTACTTTCTGCAAGTTACTTTTTATCTGTTCCTTTAGGTCTTTTCACAGCTAGGGTCTTTTCATATCTAGCTCTACAACTTCCAGCAGTAAACCAAAATGACCACATAAGACAAAGTCAGTGCCAGTTAAAGACAGCTTAGAGGGTCCAACTGCTGCCATGTCTCCTTAATAGCAGAGAACGAGGCTGAGGTAGGAAGGTGAGAATCCTGAGAACCTCATGTGTGAGACACCATGGGGCATCCTACAGGGTTGAGCTCCCTCTCAGAAACAGCAGCCACAGAATCATAAAAGACCTCTTACTTGAGACTAAGTAGTCTAAGAACATTAAGAGGGAGAGTCCTCTAGTAATACCTAGAGGTCACATTCCCTGTAAGGTGCTTTGAAGAAGCTATCTGGAGCAGATGACAAAGCAGGGGTAGGCAGTGATGCACCACAGCATGTGCTCACCTACAAAAAACTGCATGCATGCTTAGCCAGTCACTGTCACAGAGCACATACTGGGCCACTAGTTCCATGTGTACAACCTCCTAGAATGTCCAAACTAGAGAAGAATTAGCTGAAGGGGATGTGGACGAGACAGGACAGTCTGGCAAGGTTCCTAAAAGGTATGGTAGAGCCAAGGCTAGAGTTTCAGTGCTCTACTGCTACCATATTCAAAATTCAATTGTATAAACAACAAAATAAAATGTATGCAGCCCAGAGACAGAGAACCACAAAGCAATGAACAATGCACCTACTGTAGAACTAAAACAAATATGAACATACCCAATTCTAAGCATAAGGAGTGGTCCTCATGAAGGGACATTCTACTGCACTATCACTAGATGTGATAAGTGTCTCTCTCACTCCTACTTTTTTTCCCCTCCTCTAAGAAATGGCAGGTCTAGCTGGACACACAGTACATACAAAGTTACAATACAAATCAACTGACACCAGAACTTTTTGTAAGCCCTTTTTGCAAACAATGTCACATATAGTATATAAAAACAAAACTGAAAATGGACCTTCAGGATTGTGGTCCCAGCAATAACAAGGCTAGATACTTTTTTGTTACTGAACTTTATTGTCTTTGGAATTAAAAGTTACACTAACTTCATGACCATAAAGCCACACACTGCTTTATTCTACAATAAAAACAATAAGAAATCTTCAAGTTTAAAATTATGATACAAATAATACCTTATAATCCAAATAATTTCCAAATAATTTCTGTTATTTGTGCATTCCTTCAAATACATAAAATGGGTATATTACCAGACATTTTCCACCATATAAACGCTGGTCACCAGCCAAACTTTGAAGACAAAACTAAAGTACTAAAAATCATATAAAAATATTCTATCTAGCTTTACATACATTGTAAAAGAGAAATCACAGTTTTTAAATAAAAACAAAATGTCAAGTTATTAGGAATTACTCCAAAGTCATACCAAGAAATTTCAAAATCAATTTCAGAAGTTTTATCACAAAAACAATTATTTCACAAATACTGTACATTTACTTCTAAATACACTGAAAAATAATAAAGAAATAGTACTGCCCGTAAGCAAGAGACCTACCTTACTAAGCATTTTAATTTCAGTGTTACATGCCTACAACAGGAAAATGTGGGGATAAGAAGTAAGCGTCAACAGACATCATTAAGTCTAGTACCATGTACACTACTACAATTCACTCAAAATCTGTGATATGTATAAAAATACAATACACTAATATTTTTTTTCATGTGCCAGTATTATCAATAAAGATTTGTTCCTACACAAGTACAAATCTTCGTTCTTTACATAAAGGTTTTAGCTTACGACCGTGAGCTGGAACAGCCATTTAAACTTTTAAAGACAATCAGTTCTTGACAATTACAGCTAACAATTTCAGAAAAAGTCCTAGCAAGCCCTATGAAGGTTTACAATTGTGACTCTCTTCCATACAAGTAATAATTTATGACAATATTAAATGACCACTATATTGTAAATGCTGAATGTCTTACACGAGTACAGTATAGCGTACAACAAAAAGTGAGGAGCGCTTGCAAGCAACTATCCACTAATAAATACAAAAGACCATCAGACTGAGTCAGTGTAGTGAAAATTAAAGCAAAATTAAGAAACAGCCATAACAAGCTCAGGAGAGCTCGGCAATAAGCATTACCCTGAACGCCTATACTGTACTGTAGTTTACAGACACCTTGGTACCTGGGGCAAAGAGAGCCAGACTTAGAACTGTATCCAATAGCCATAGCTGTGCCATTAATACAGTTCCAGTGACTTGATCTAATATATGGTTTGAAATACTGGAGATGGATAAATTTAAAGCAATCACTTTATAGTCTACAAAACACCTCACTAAACTTGATCTTTCTACCATACATTCAAGTACAATCATTTACATCCTAAGTTTAGTTGTATCTTAGTCAATGGCTGATTATTTACTTGAGGCTTCAGGATCGTAGCACATTCCTCATGTAGAGTATTAGATTCACAACAATATTAGTAATTTGACTTAAGAATCAACATTTGAAGAGTTCATCACGAAATTACTTGATATATCTCCTGATCTGGAAAACTTCCCCATCTGAGCCCCAAGCTTACAAGCAGTTTGTTTTTATTCAAATTATCACAGTAACTCAACAATATACCAACTGCCAAGGAAACTCCCTAAGCTGATGTTTTAATAAACACATACAAGTCCTTAGCCTTGTAAAACCTGCTTATACAATTACATAATACTGTATTTTTCTTAATTAAAAAGAATACACTAATATATGGAACTTCAAAAATTCCAAGTATTGTAGGATTGTGACTAAATTTTTCTTGAGAATTACAGTAGAGATAATCCAAGCATTCATCTATCTAAACTTTCAATACTAAAACGTCTACAGTATCTTTACAAAGCAAGATGATCCCTCTATCCCCCAGGGTAAAGAAATTATGCTTTTTTAAAGCTTCCGTACAACAAATACATTTCATGGTGACACTTTTGATTCTAAGTAACTGTCTCTGTCCATGCCTCACAAAATTCTTAAAAAGTAAATTATTACGAACAGGAAAAATATGAGAATTACTAAACTTGATGAATGTGGAAACTTGCAAAGAGGATCTTGAAAAGATTGATAACTGACTGTCAATACTGTACATGTGAAAATTAAACAGACGCCTACCAATTGTCATAAGATATTATGACCCTATATTCAATTTATAACAATTTCTCTACATTATTATCTGTTCAGAAAAAGATTTCCCACAGCATCAAAGATGCAGTAATTGAAAATATGTCCTCTGCCTCACATACTGTGTTTTAAAAAGGTGAAATGAATTACAGTATTATACAAAAATTAATAAAACAGAAAAGAAATATGTTTAACATCCAAAATCCTTTTGCAAATCACACAAAACAAATAATCAATAAACAAATGCAAATGCCTGTACCTATAACAGTACTTCATGTGACCAGAATACCTGTTACACACAACAGAACAGAGTTATGGACAACCACTGACAACTACGAATACTGTAGTACCAAGGCATTAAAAATACACAAGGATTTGTGATAAGTTGAGATCATAGAAAAGTTTAAGTACAGTACATATCTACATCATCAAGAGTAAAGTAAAGATAAAAAGTGGAATATCTGAGCTGCTTATATTTAAAAATAAAGAGGGGAGAGATCGACTGTCTCCTTCGCCCAAACAAATTCAGATCAGAAGTGGGGTAAGCATACCTTTCCAGCAAACAGTTCAGAGACGACTGTCATCCACAGTGCCAACACAAAGAATATGTACGAGTATCAACCTGAAAGAAAATAAAAATTAAGATTACAGACTAAGTACTTTGTCACTTTAACTGTGAAACAAGCTGATCTCAGGTACTCATGGTCTAGATAGAGTAGAGTACTGTACAGTACTGTATTTCCAAATTGCAAAACCATTACCATAAATTTTTATAAGAGTACCTGTATTACATTAAACACATACAGAGTATAATCTGCGAATCTAAATGAAGAAACACACTATCTGTTGTGTGCAACAGGCTTGAATGCTGCTGCTGTTAATTCAAATGTGGAATAGTTTGCTAGTACAGGTATCAAATCTTCCGAATTCCACATATTTAAGCGAGGAGCTAATTCACTCCTGCTTTCTACTGACATCTGAATTTCACATGTATCAGTTTGTTTCTACTCCCTCATATTTTATTTATTTATACCTTTTCCTATAATTTGTTCTCTCTGCAGGCTGATTCCCCTTTGGAGCCCTCTTAGGTTTATAATCTGTTGACTCTGTCCAAAGGGTTTCCAACTCAAGATTTAAGGTAATAAAGAATTTAATAATGTCAAAATTGACATGCCTGAAGTTCTTTTTACCTGAAAACTGTTAGGAAGCTGGTAAGGCTCGCCACCAATCTCTTCAACGTAGAATCCCATGGGGAAGACCACTGCAGCAAGACAGAACAGCACCACTGGGAAGATTTAACACAATTTAGTACTAACTCAAATAAAATTAAACTTATGATACTATATTAGAAATTACAAGGATATTAACATAACACCTAAAAGGGGGTTCTTTTTTTTCAATTCTTAAGTACACAAACAAATTTTTTGGCAGAATTTACAATGAATTAAAATTGGCAAACTTTAACAAATGGCTATTGTATGCTGTAAAGTACAAACACAAAGTATTAAAAAGTGTTTTTAGTAATTCAGTTTATAATCAGCATACATAGTAATTCATTACTCAGATTCAATATAAAAATTTTCTTTACTATCCCAAGAAGAGAATGCAGAATGTATGTCAATATTCCTATAAAAATCTTTCCGTAAATGATGAATAATTTACAATTTTTCTCTTCTGCTGTAACATAAAATTTAATATCAAGTTGAACAAAAACTTATAACAAAATCTTAAGGGACATTTGGCAAAACGTTACTAGCAATCTGGTCAAAGATAACGGCATTGTATAGTAATCAAAAAGATTTAATATACTGTATTGCATTAGACCTATTAATAACAAACCATTTAAAGCTATATATATAGTGGCACCTGCACTTATAAAACATTTCTGCAATTATCACAAGCAAACTAATTTTCCTTACTTGCAGTGAATCCAACCCATCGAGCATAGGTCATTACATGTACACTGATGCGACAATGCGATAACGCCAAGAGTACAATTGTTGCCGTGACGCAAACACATCCCACCACAACACAACCCAGTGTAACAAGCCATGCGCCACCTAGAGATGGTGCATAACACACCTGTAGAAAGAAAAGGAAATTAATTTTTGCTTGTACATAAGTATTTTCAGGGCCAAGCTATTTTTCCACTAACAGAATATTAAATTAAACAGGTTTAAGCCTAAAGGTCCCAACTTTCATTTAAACTGCCAACAGCTGATAACTGCAAATAGGTTGCTGCTTTCCAATTTTCTGTAAACACTTTTAAATAAGCAAAGAAATACGGTTGTACCTCAAAGCTACTGGGTCAAAAGTAAAGAAATAGTGGAACAGGAAAAAAAATCCCAGGAGCACACCCTTATACTACTCCCTAAACTAGGCCCATTCCTTGCCCCTACTCTAGGAACCTGCCTTGCTGAAACAACACATCAGCCATCTACTCAAACTCTTAATTAGAAGACTGGGATCAACATAATATGTGCTGTAACATGGAAATCTCAATACCCCCTCTACCAGGGTATATATACTATACAGTATGGCAGAAAACCTGTGTAGAACTAAACATGAAAAAACCTAAAGATTTAACAAAAAATAAAGGGGTGTGCTCAAAATACAAAGACTTAAAGAATATCATACAACAGAACCTGTGTTTTGAACAGGTTCAAATTTGAAACACAATATTGCCAATAAATAGGATATTCTCACAAAATTTTCTGTGATAGAAATATTAAGCTCTGACCTGATATCAGAATGACAGAATACAAACACTGCATCAGAAAATTAATAATATAACAATCAACTAGTCTCAAAGCACTTGAATACGAACACTTCACTTCACTTATGACAAAAATAACCAACTAACCTGAGACCTATTATACAACGTCTCACAAGTCCACAGCAATCCAAGCCTTGTGTCACCTGCAAAATATGAACAAAAAATCTTAGTCAAAAGAAATATTTTATCACTGAAGATTTTTCTTCTTGTATAGCCACCAGTAATAGCTGACTGTCCATGTTAAAATTTTAAATGAAGATGCAATTAACCGGAAAAACAAATTACAGAAGGAAATCATGCCATTAGATCAAATTTTAAAACTTTAATATCCTTCCCCCCAAAGTAAGACTGTAAAATGAGTAAAAATGGTAACTTTTTCAATTGGTCAGATTTTACCCCTTCAGCTAACAATCAGGTTAAAACCTGATTAGGCACATATCATGACATGCTTACAGATCAAGTCATAATCTAGCCAATTCATACCAAACAAATATTTTGATTTTCACATTTCTCAATCCTTCTAAAATGATAATGATTTTTAACTGTCACCTAATTGTCTTTTGTTTCAAAAGTTGTGACATTTTACGAACATTTAATTCATCTTTTAAATGCACAGTAGCAAAAAGTCTAAACTGTCAAATTGTTGGTAAAATGTAACATCTAAAATTAGGCCTATAAGCTAAAGGATATAGGTTAATTGGATACAAATTGACATGATTGTGAACTGACAGGGTAAGAATGAATGCTGGCCTATAATAATTTCTAATATAAATGCTTGCTTAACCAGCTACAGGTACAAATGTTGGTAATTTGACAGAAAAGCTCTACACGCTGCCATGTTTAGTAACAGTCCTCATGGATGAGCATAAAAATGAATCTATTATTCTTCTTTCTGCTATTCATTGTCAAAACAAACTTTAGAGATGCTTATCGGTTGTTTGAAGAAGACACAATTCTTTGCTTCATTAACACAACAATAAAGTTACAGTAGGTATACAAATGAATTTGCAGGACAAAGTTACAGTGAGTATCAAATTTCTCAACCCACAATTAGTCTCATCTTCTCTCTGCTTCTGCTATTCTCTGCTGTCCTTTCTTACTCTCTTTCTTCTCTTCTGAACTCGATAATGAATTTTGAAGTTTTTGTCCCGCCCTCCGTAGGCGGAATCTTGGTTTCCCGATCCGGCCCTGTAGATGTTGGTTCAATCTAAAGACAGCCCATTGGGTGGACTTCTGGAAAAAGCACCACCTATTGTTTTGACGTCACTGGAACTTATAACTACGGTGGCTAATATCCCAAGGCCACCATGCTTTTGTTATGAATTCTTGTAATTACGAACTCGATTAAGAGCAGTCAACAGTTTTGCTTTATGTTCCTAAACATCTAACCCAGGCGTTTAAAACACAACACCTGTTGGCCTCGATACAAGGCAGAATAAGCATTTAGGTCTAGCTTTGTCATGAAATACAGTCAAAACTCCAAACAGCTGGTTCATTTCTAAAATCTCTATCAATGTCTATCACTGAAAGGTTTCTGTCCTTTATTCATTTATGAAGGCTTTTCTTTTATCTCAGTAAATTTCTCATATTATCTCACCAGTACTGCATTATATATACTATTTTCTATGTTGTTCATTCAAAAAAAATGTTTTTTGGAGCTCTTTTTGTATTCCCATGGAAGACTACTACTGAGGCCTGATTCCCGCCGGTCACCAGCTGGAATAGTTACTACCTATTGTTTATATTTATGGTTTTTCTTTATGTTTATGGCATATACCAACTTTTGCTAATGTTTTTGTTTATTCCCATGGGGCACTATGATTCTGCTAAGCTGGTGCAGTAGTTACCAAACTAGGGGGTGCAGTAGTAGCCTTCAGTTTTGTTAAGACAGCCAATGAGAAGCCACACCTTTAAGGTCAGGTCAAGTCAGACAGGACCCAACGTCGCAAGCAGGGTTAGGTTAGGAGGTTGTTAATTTACGCCGCATCCCAAGATTTCATTCATTTTCATTCCTTCACCTATCCCCCTCTCTAAAACCCCACATACAGACTCCCTCCTTTCTCAACCCCCACCAACCCCAACCCTAAAACCCCCACACAGCTCACTGCCCTCCCATCCCACCACCCCAAACCCTAAAACCCCACCAACCCTAAAGCTCCAAGTACAGACTCCCTCCCATCCCATTCCACCACCCCTAACCTTGAAACCCCATGTACAGACTCCCTCCCCCCACCCAAACCCTAAAACCCCACTTACAGACTACCTCCCTTCCTTACTCACCCCAACCCTAAAACCCCATGTACTCCCTCCCTTCCCCTATTCAAACAAAACACTAAAACCCCACATACATATCCACCTCCCCTCTCAACCCAACTCCAACCCTAAAACCCAACGTACACTCTAGCCTACCCTAAAACCTAACCTAATTGCGAGTCCTTTTACCTCCAATATCTGACACTATCCAGTCCGGCATTGCTAGACTGACCACGGCGAAGACGTCAGCTGCCAGGAACAAGGCTCCTGAGATGATCGTTAATTTATCCATCCTGAAGGCGACGACGAAGGAGGAGGAATCACATCGCAAATAAATCACGGGACTACAATGAATTTTTTGACAGCGACCTTCTTTGTTGTTACTTATTCGCCCGGCTTTGGGTCCCGACTTGGCTAAACAACGGCGTTTGTTTTTAGATATGCATTGGTGTAATGTTTCTTTACTTTCAATCAATTGCTTTTTATTTTTGTGTTAAATGTATGTTTGTGTGTTATATGTATGACTGTATTCGTATGTAAATATATATAATATGTATTGAGTAAACAACGACGTTTATTCTCAGTTTGATAGTGTTTCTTTATTTTCAACTAATTTTTTTTATTTTTTCTGTGTTATACGTATGTTCGTATATTATATTTATAATTTTATTCTTATATAAATATATGTACTTTGCGCCGAGTAAACAACGGCGTTTCTTTACCGTTTGATTTTGGTGTAGTGATTCTTTCACTTCAACCACGTCAATGATTTTTATTTGTTTTTTCCGTTAAATATATTATGTTTGTGCGCTATATGCTATATGTAAAGAGTAAATATACAAGCTTATTAAAATTCTGTAATTCCCACAATTTAACTGCCATACGCTAAAAGTACTTATAGTATATATAAGTACATACATACATACATACATACATACATACATACATACATACATACATACATACATACATACATACATACATACATACATACATACATACATACATACATACATTTAACGCTATAAGAGAATCACGATAATTTCGTTTCCGTTTTTCAGTCCAGTTCATAAACGTAATATTCACCTTTCGCTTTACAGACCTGTTTACAAGAGAATATGATTCATCTTTTTTTCGGAAATGAAGCCTACTGACCTTTTGCTTATGCGGATGGCGTGCGTTGTGACTTTCACACACACACACACACACACACACACACACACACACACACACACACACACACACACACACACACACACACATTGTAGCCTATATATCTACTGAAACTCTTAAGATAAGTTTAATCTACTCTCCGTGAATATGACATGCTTTGGTCTAAGCGTATGGCACAATGCCTTTTGTACCTATATAATATTTAAAATATTGAAGGTCTATTGTCTTTTGTAAGTCATCACTAAACCAATCTAGTAAACATTTTGTAAGCTTCCTGGTATCTATAATAGGACTAACGTTAATGAAAAGTGTAAACAATATGGGCCCCTGTCTTGACAGATAGACTACCTGTAGTTGCCCAAAATTATCTTTCTTTCGTAGGCGAGATTTAATTTCCTATTTTTATTGATTGAATCCGGGAGTTCAAATAATCTTGAAGCCAAAATATATTAGAACGATGATTAGGCAGCTTGCTACGTAAAATAGTAGCGATACGTTATCAAATTCTTTTAAGAGATCGCAAATACTTAAGGGTATCTTATCATTACAGTATCAGTATTTTCATGTATTTTCTGTCACTTTTAATAACGCAGAAACATGTCAAAATTGAGGGCTTTTACTCTCAGTAGAGAAAAATTACGCTACAAAGCTCGGGAAAAAATCTGAATTTAACATGCATCCTGTACAGTCAAAATTTTCTATATATAAAATCTCTATTGAGACCGAAAACACTCTTCAGCAACAAAAATCAAGAGCAAACTGAACTGACAGTTCGCCTCAAGCATATATATACATTTTTTGGAAGTGATGAAAGGTCAGTGAGTGTTTCTAAATAGTCTATGACTGTTCCTCCGGCGAACTCAGAATCAACTCACTTAGAGCGAGAGAACAAAGTTGGTATTCATTCACTGATCTCAATAATGTTGATGAGTCAAGCTTACGGCGGTGTGAGAGGACATTTTTCACGGTGCATAGCGAACTATAGCTGATGTCTTACAATCTCACCTTTCCAAAATTGTTGATAATGGAGCCTGAGATCACAGAGTATGCTTTAACAAAAAAAAAATCTTCTTCTTCTAAGTCTGTCCTGTTAGTACTATCTCCCTATTCGTCCTTCCTCGTTATGATTTATTTTACGTTTAATGATAGAAGACTACAGAGTATGTTCTTTAGATAAAAAAAACCTTGCCATTTTTGTCTTCATAGTACACTATTACAGTAAGAGACATTCATTCCTCTTCCTAATTTGTCCCATTAGGTCTATTTATTTTTGTTTAATTATAGCACACAAAGTCAATTTTCATTTCTTCAACTTCGCGTACATAAAGCAGGTTTTCTTTTTACTAGGTCAGTCTCTCGAATTTCCACAGTTTTCACAAATTAATCATAATCACCCCCACCCTACATAAGCATCTTTAGTACCTCAAAGGTTACCTCTTATTAGCTAACATTTTACCAGCATGCGGGCAAAGGGTGTAACGAAGTAACCATCATTAAAATTTCAAAACACATCTTTCAGATAATATTTCCCTGGAAACTATTCTCTTAGACTGTTGTATCAAATTTCTCATTTTGATCCTGTCAAAGACAACAAGACCATACAATACAACTCACAAATTGCTAATTATGAATATATCCAACATGAATGTCTTTTACTGTAATACTACAGTATAATATGAAGATAAAAAGGCCCATAAAACACTATTTGAACGTTGCAACCATATATTTCGGGCACTTTTATCTTCATATCCAACATGCCTTAGCAAAGCAAGGAAAAATGGCATTTCCCGCCAAATTGTCCAGTTTACTCAAGTTCCTGAGGCCCAATGGAAAAATTTCTGTTTTATTTGAAACAAAAACTCCAGGCCTAAAAATGCTACGAGTTTTCACTGAAAGCCTTGAACAGATAGATGCTTGTAGGCCTATTCATAAATCATCACTTTTACATCTTGCTGAAGAATCTTTACAAAATACCGTATGGGAGAATAAAGGTTTTCCTTACATAGCAAATATCACAACAAGTTAAAGTCATGAATCAAAATAATTCCTAGAATAAATTTCAAACAAAATATAGAAAATATTCAGTTAAAACTGTCACATACTAAATGTCCAACAGCTATATGTACTATTTATTTATTATCCATCTAGTAATGTCTGAAGACTTGAATAGATATAAAAAATGGGCATTTATACCAAAAAACATCCTTTTCTTGGTACTAATCTTAGATTTTCTTCAGGTAGAAGTGGCCTTCTTGGGATGGGCAAGATGGCGGACCCATGGCGTCACTTCTGTCAGCCAATGAAACGTCCAACTCATTTAAAGTCTGTGAGGATGACCCAAGGAATTGTGTGCAGAAATCCTCCCTCCGCTTACCCTCTCACGAGAAACCACTGATATCATATGCATGCGGGCTTGCTATTGTAGTACCACTCCTTCGGAAACATTTGCTGTGGCGGTTCTAGTCATTTTTAATAGATCGGTAGTATGCAAATGATCGGAATTACTGCGGCGAAGCATTAAGTATAACCTTGCTTGCCCGCAAGCTTAGGTTGAGTGATGGTCAGAGCGAACGATCAAAAGTTAGTGGAATCTCTCTAAACATAAGAGGGCAAGGGTACCACTACTACCCATGCCCCCGTCGTATGCCTTTGTCATGACTCACTCGCCACTTGCCATATGTCGCTAAATCGTCTACCTACTTGCATTGGGCTGCACATAATTTCTATACGACGAAGCCACGTCTAAAATTAGACCCATATAAGATGTGCTACCTCATTACTTTCAGCTGATATAAACATAATTTCGAGGAAAGATTAATCACTTGGGCCTTCCGCCTCCCTGGCCAGCCCTTACCCATGTCCTTGTTCTTATTTCCCACACAGAGGGTCTCATTAATTTTTTTTATTTAATTTTCCAACCTGTTGTGTATGTAAATATGGAATTTAGTTATTAACATTTTGTCGTTGTTATCATATCACTGCAAATTTAACCAAGAAGCAACATTTTAACAAACAGATAAACATAAACAAGATAAAATTTAACTTTCGAAGTCTAACATGTCATCATCCATAGATGATTCAGAGGCCACCGCCATTCCGTTAAGGATATTTTTTTACAAAATGTAATTTCATAAATAATCAAACCATAAAATTGAAATAAAAAAGACACCATTACAAATAAAAAACAACCGCCAAGAGTAGAAGTAAAAAAAAGAACCCGTTTAAGCGAATTATGGCTTTCCCAAACATTATTGGAACTTATGTGTGTATGTCTGTCGAGAGAAGAAGAGAGAGAAGGAAAGAGAGGGAGAGAGAGAGAAAGAGGAGGAAAAGAGTGAGAGAAAGAGAGAGATAGGGTGGGGAGAGAGTGGAAGCACATACACACACACACACACGGAGAGAGAGAGTGAGTGAGAGAGAGACAGAGAGAAAGAGTACTGTTGTGTGTTTTGCCATCTCCTGGATTATGCGGCATTTGTAGCATAAGCGAACCGGAGAAGAAGAAGACGAAGCTGATCGGAAGAAGAAGAAGAAGAGGCAGAGGCAGCAGAAGAAGAAGACCCTAGAGGAGTGAACATGCGCCATTAAAGCTTAAAAAAAGCGAAGCGCTCAAAATGACGGAGTACAAGCTGGTTGTGGTGGGAGGTAAGCTTAAAAAGAAATCCTTCAGGAGGCGGAGAAAGGGAGAGAGTGTCTACTGAGGAAGGAGGACAACAACATCCCTCGCGTTGTTGTTGTTGTCGTCCTCCTCCTTCGAGGTCCCTCACCATTCTCCCTCACGCCTCTCTTTCCTCGTTGTTTTGACATGTCACTTTCGATACGATGCCCGTTTTGCACCCGGTGGGAATCGATATGCCAGTTTGGGACGGGTTTTGGGGCATCGCTGGGCCCTTTATGCCCACAGGGGCACGGGCTCAACGCCCGCCTCTGGCCTACCCTAGGGGTCGATAGGGCCATCTAGATTTAGGCTACCGACGAATTGATTTCCAGGGAGGGGGACACCCATCTTGGTCCTGGCCTAGCAAGACAAGATGATGAAAAGTGGGATTAGATAGGTTGTGTCTGCTTTGGCCACCCCAGGGGGAATAGGCCAGAGCTGTTTGATTTGATGTCAGCACTTTTCTTGTTGTTCCTACAATGGCCATAATTAGAAATATCCCTTCTCTTTGGATCCATTTGGGTGCCCAACTATGGACCTGGCCTAGCCTAACCTAGCTTTTCTCGGAATGTTGGATCAGTAGGCTTGCTGATGAGCTAGGCTTTTCATGCTGTCCTCTTTGTACGCATTTTATTACAATAAGTTGGGGTATTTTGTTAGGCTAGTGTCAACATTTAGGCTATGTACCAGATTATTTTGCATTGGGGACAATGAGAGTTAAGGGGTTTGCCTAACTTAGGCCCTGTGCGCATCAGGGTTTTGCTGGTTTCTTTGACTTGACTTTTTGCCATGATTTTTGATGTAGTGTATACTAAGAATATTTTGTTTGGTAGATTATAGCATTTTGAGTTATCTTACATGATTGTTTATGTAAAACATATAGGCTAGCTAAAGTATATACAGTATAGCTTAAGGCATAAATTTTTCAACCAAGGCTTTGCTTACCATATAGCTTATTACACATTTTTTTCAAGGTCAGTTAGGCTAGGCCGTTATTGCACTCAAAGATTATAGGGTTAGGGCCTGACTGATATGTTCTGGTTGTTCAGTGTAGTGATGTAGATTTAAACTTATAGGTTGTGCTCCTTCCTGTCATGGGGTAGGCTAGTTGCTGATGTAAAACAATTTTTTATTGTTATTCGTGGACTATGGCTGGTATTAGTAAAAGGCTAAGGAATTCTTTAAATTCGAAATGTCTTTGGCATAATCACTGTAATTATCCTTGTATATTTTTAGAGACCCTCATTTGTTGTATTAGGCAAGCCCATTCATTTCTGAGTTGAACATTATTCCAGAAATACTGGTTCAGTGTCATAGTTCTTTTGGAATACAGTAGTTATTTTTGTATTTTTAATTTTAGGACTAGTTCTTCATACCGCAGTATTTTATGATTTTCTTAAGCTGTCTTACTATGCTTAATACAAAAAGTACACTAAAATCTATCACAAATATACTGTTACCAAGAAATTTAGTCTTTTGTTTATGTTTTATTTCACTGTTCTTGCTTATGCCACCAGCATTGTACTAAACATGGTGTTCATATGAGTAGGCTTAGTGTTAAAAAAGTGTATGTTTTTCCTTTTTATTTTCATTTGACATTTGATTTATAACATGTTTGACATAGGGTAGTTTTTAAGTATATTGTGTAGGTGGCCTTCACCCATGTAGTGAATACACTATTACAGGATAATGGTTTATTGAGTTAAGTTACTGGACTAAAACATTTGCATAGATTTTAAATGCAGTTTTGAAAAAGGAAATTTTGCTGATTTTTCAAGTTGGTTATAGAGTCCTAAAGAATATGTAAACTTTGGATAGCTCATATATAATTTACCTGTTGCTACAAAGAAACTCGTTAGCGTATGATTCACTTTCTTAGAAATGAGGATTATAGGTATTGTATTGGTGAGGTTACTTCAAGGTAATTGTTAAACATTGAAGATATATATCTTGAATTATAGGAAATGTGAGGATTATGAAACTGTAATGAGGAAAAATAAATACAGTGGATGGAAAGGTTTAGAGAATTGAGTGGAGATTTGTGGGAAGTGATGGACATGACTGAGATGCAAACACTTGCCG
Organism: Macrobrachium rosenbergii; assembly: GCF_040412425.1. Lineage (NCBI taxonomy): Eukaryota > Metazoa > Arthropoda > Malacostraca > Decapoda > Palaemonidae > Macrobrachium > Macrobrachium rosenbergii. The sequence continues at coordinate 14,550,336 of NC_089770.1, read as the reverse complement.
TTATAATTTTGATTTTCAAGGGAGTGCATTATAGGTAAGTGTTAACAGTACATATGCAAGGAGTGTCAGAGGATTATTTCGTGTAGGAAAAACTGAAGTGAAGCTGTATTGAGATGGTATTGATAAGTCAGAAGCTCCCTAGGGAGAAGTAATTTTTTTAATTAGTCATTGTTGTAAATTAGTTTTACAAGAGCAGCGAGACACTTCTAGACACCTATGAGGCTTGCGTAAGGGATTTAGTCTTGAAAAAGACATGATAATTCAAGTAAGTTAAAGTCAAAGAAGTTGGACAGTTTTGTAAGAAGAGGCCAAAGAGAATGTATTCTAAGTAAAAGGTTGCAAGCAACGCTACAATGAACCTTTTGTCTTTCCCTCTGTGAGAAGTCTTTTGGAAAAGAATTGTAGATGTGGGGAAAGCATTCTCGTATTAAGCAAATATTTGCAAAGCAGCACTGCCTCTCATTATGTAGTTCATAAATGAAAAACGAAAATTTTAGCCACATTGTGGCATGATTCCTACACTAAGAGAAAGGAGACAAGTATTGTTATATTTTTGTGATGGAATAGCTTGGAAGAGGTTGTGTGAACATCACCAGATTCACTTAGTTTACCTACAAGAAGAATATTGAAAAATGAGAAAGCTCATGATAGTGATTTTTCGTATTAGGACCTAAGCGAATTACTGTGTATAAAACTGAGAAGGTGGGAGAGCAGAAATTCTAATTTATTTAGGAATAGAATTTGACAAGTGTTATGAACCACTTTTGGTTCAGCAGGTTCTTTAAATACAAAAAGTTACGGGACTGGAATGACTGGCAGAAATTGGAGGCAGACAAAGGAGGAAGGAAGCTGAAACAAAATAAATTACCTTAAACTAATTTTATTACAACAATCACAGCATAAACATAATTTAACAACAATCAAACAGCATTAAAACACACTAACTCAGGTTAGCACAATACAAAAAAACAGACTATCTCCATAGAGGCGTCGAGACAGACCCAGCTGTCGCGAGAGGATGAAGATTCAGACGACCTCCGTGCAATCATCGAAGCAGCCAGTGACTGCAAACAGGAACACATCAACACAGATGATAACGGCAGAAACATCAGGACAGCAAATCTGTTGCCAAACAGGAACAATTCCTTAGATGACTATGATTTAGTCATCCAACCATCCTCTGCTACCACAGCCAACAGGTAACATGATGCCTGCTGCAAACATAAAGACTCCTTGCTGCTATGCTGCTGAGACCTGACTTCGCTGCATACAAAACCTGACTGCCACTGTCAGGAGACAACGACAGACGTCAACTTTCCTTCAAAGAAAAATAAAAAAAAATGGAGACAACAACCCACCAAAGGAACAATCGCAAACGATTGTCCCAACAGAAGTACTAAACCTCACACCTCCTTACCTAACAGAAAAAAAAAATAACATTTTTTTTTTTTACACTTCACACACACTCTCTCTCTCTCTCGCTCTCTCTCTCCTCCAGTGCCGTCACAACCCTGCCAGATAAAACAGAACCGATCCTGGCAAGGTCGCCAAATGTTATGAACCACTTTTGGTTCAGCAGGTTCTTTAAATACAGAAAGTTACGGGACTGGAATGACTGGCAGAAATTGAGGCAGACAAAGGAGGAAGGAGCTGAACGAAACAAAATAAATTACCTTAAACTAATTTATTACAACAATCAAGCAGCATAAACATAATTTAACAACAATCAAGCAGCATTAAAAAAACACACTAACTCAGGTTAGCACAATACAAAAAAACAGACTATCTCCATAGAGACGCCGAGACAGACCCAGCTATCGAAGAGGATGAAGATTCAGGCGACCTCCGTGCAATCATCGAAGCAGCCAGTGACTGCAAACAGAACACATCAACACACAGATGATAACGGACAGAAATATCAGGACAGCAAATCTGTTGCCAAACAGGAACAATTCCTTAGATGACTATGATTTAGTCATCAGCCATCCTCTGTTACCACAGCCAACAGGTAACATGCTGATACCTGCTGCCAACATAAAGACTCCTTGCTGCTATGCTGCTGGGGACCTGACTGCTGCCATACCAAACCTGACTGCCACTGTCAGAGACAACGCCGACAGGACGCCAACTTTCCTTCAAAGAAAAAATAAAAAAAGTAAGGAGACAACAACCCACCAAGGGAACAATCGACAAACGCAGTTGTTTAACAGAAGTACTAAACCTCCACACCTCTCACCTAACAGAAAAAAAAATAACATTTTTTTTTTACACTTCACACACTCTCTCTCTCTCTCTCTCTCGCTCTCTCTCCTCCAGTGCCGTCACAACCCTGCCAGATAAACAGAACCAGATCCTGGCAAGGTCGCTAAATGTTATGAACCACTTTTGGTTCAGCAGGTTCTTTAAATACAGAAAGTTCTGGGACTGGAATGACTGCAGAAATTGAGGCAGACAAAGGAGGGAAGGAGCTGAACGAAACAAAATAAAATCTTAAACTAATTTATTACAACAATCAAGCAGCATAAACATAATTTAACAACAATCCAAGCAGCATTAAAAAACACACTAACCAAGTTAGCACAATACAAAAAACAGACTATCTCTCATAGAGACGTGGAGACAGACCAGCTAATCGAAGAGGATGAAGATTCAGACGACCTCCGTGCAATCATCGAAGCAGCCAGTGACTGCAAACAGGAACACATCCAACACACAGATGATAACGGTGAAACATCAGGACAGCAAATCTGCTGCCAAACAGGAACCAATTCCTTAGATGACTATGATTTAGTCATCCAACCATCCTCTATTACCACAGCCAACAGGTAACATGATACCTGCTGCAAACATAAAGACTCCTTATGCTATGCTGCTGAGACCTGACTTCGCTGCCATACCAAACCTGACTGCCACTGTCAGACAACGCGACAGACGATCAACTTTCCTTCAAAGAAAAATAAAAAAAAGTAAGGAGACAACAACCCACCAAAAGGAACAATCGGCAAACGATTGTCCCAACAGAAGTACTAAACCTCACACAAGACAGAAAATAATGTACTGTAAAAATAAATACTATATATCATTTAGGAGAGGAATTGAGTAACTTCAGGAAAAAGTGTCAGATATGAGATACACAGTACAAATATTCCAGGGTCAAGCACAAAGGTTTATTGATTTGGGCAGTAGGAGATGCTTGAGATAACAGAAGGGTGGGGTCTTCCTTTCCTGCAGGCAGAGTACAGAAGGGACATTTTCTGGGTTATTTTGGAGACATGGTATTACAGGTAAAGAGGATCCTACAACATTATTCCATAGTGTTATAATCATCTGGAATTTGGAGTTGCTCCTACACAATACAAACCTTTGTTCTTTACGTATGGATATAGCTTGAGAATGTGAGCTGGAATGACCATTCAAACTTATGGACAAGGTAGTCAACTCCTGACAGGCAGGGGGAAGCTCTGCCTGCCTATCGCTCTACACACCGCTTTGCTTCCAGCCGCCGTCTAGCCCAGACATCTTTTATGACAGCATGACTTTTGCCTTTTGAATTTTCTATTGATTAACTTGAATATTATTTTTTATATAAGTAACTTACCAAGTAATTATATAGCTATAAGTTTCTACTAAATTAAGCAGCTAGAATTTTGAAATTACTTGTTAGCACTCCACTTTTGTTTTGGCTGACTGACCCCCCCCACTTTTGAGGTAAGAGGACCAGCTTAGCAAACGAGATCAATATGTTTCAGATGGCTGTGGTTACAGTGATTATCAGCAGCGGTTTTTTGGAATTTTGCTTCTCAGTTGATCTTATTTGGAATCATTTGGTGAAGTATTCTCACTTTTGTTAGCCTTTTCGGCACAGTTAGATAGTGTTAGGTGTTATTTCAGACAGAATGACTGATTTTGACTGTGTTTGCTGAACTTAGACTGCTTTAGGCTTTTCTGACTCGTGACGTGTCGGCTATGTCCGATTCTGGTTCTCAGAGTTTTAGGTATTGCAGCAAAGGCTGCAATACCCATTTAATTAAAGCCTTTTATGACCCACATACACTCTGCACGACTTGTAGGGGTCAAATATGTTCTCTTGACTTGACTTGTGAAGAATGTGTTTCATGGGATGTTAAAATGTGGAAGACTTTGAGTAGTCATTTGAACAAATTAGACGGAGACAAAAAAAGGAAGGCAGCTGTTAGAGCTAGTAGTAAGAAGACTTTAGCTAGTCAGGTTTCTGCCAAGTCCTTTAATGATGACATATCTGATTCTGTGCCATTTTGCCATCCAGATCCCACTTCTCGGTCTGTACCAACCACTCCTCACCCCGGCTCCCTCACTCCCAATCCTAATCCCATTACCAGTCTTGAGTCAAGAACTAACCTTAAGTTCGGGTTATTAGTAAACACAATGGAGCAGTTAGGTGCTTCGGTGAAGGCCCTAATGGACGAAGTTAGTGTTAAAAGTGTTGGTGAAGTGTCAGTGGAGGAGGTGGCTGTCTGCCCTGCCGATTCTCCTAGGCAAAGGTCCCTGGCAAACTCCCCTAAACCTGGGAGGAGCCAAACTGGTAGCCCAAAGGTGGTTGATGGGGTCTGCCCCCCTCAGTCGGACCTGTTGCTGCGTCCCATGTTACAACGGAGTGCTGTTGGAAAGGCATCTCCAGGGAAGTGGATCGTCTTTCGTCTCGTGTTCCCAGGGCAGGGTCAATATTGTCAATTCTTTGTGTGCAATCGGATACTCTTTCACAGCAAAGAATCCCACTGGCCATACCGCCACGCCTCTACAGGTTGAGATGAGCACCATCCAGAGGTAGTACCGTCTTGTAGCAGCTTTCTCAACAGGTAAGGAATCAGCAAGCATTTTACCAATGCTAGCAGTTTTTCTATTTTCTTTACATTACAGTTATTAATGGATTGGAGTAGATTATCCATGCATCCCACCTCCTGCAATGTGGGATTCAGCTATGTAATTACTTGGTAAGTTACTCATATAAAAGTGACACTTTTATAATAAAATAAAGTTTTATATATACTTACCAAGTAATTACATGATCAAAGCCCTCCCTCCTCCCCTCGCATGGATAGGAAGGCATAAACATATTGATCTCGTTTGCTGAGCTGGTTCCACTCTTACTCCGAAAGTGGGCGGGGTCAGTCACCTAGTCAAAACAAAAGTAGAGCTACTGCGAATTTCAGAATTCTAGCTGCCAACAAGTAGAAACTTACAGCTATGTAATTACTTGGTAAGTATATATAAAACTTTAATTTTTATTTTAAAAATTTCATTTTCCTTTCCTGGTTGTTGACTATGTGACTGTATCAAATTTTTCAAACCCATCAGTCAAATAAGCCTCCTTGCAAGGAATTAAGTTTGTTTTTTCCTTGCCCCTATGAATACTGATCATCAGACACATAACAGCTTCTGGTAGTTCCACAACAGCTGTTTCATTCTCTGATATACTTCATTAATATATTTACCTTTCAGGTACAGTAGATTTAGCAACTTGGAAGTTTCATGACAGCAAGGTTTATACCGTAAATATTTAAAGTAAAATCTTGCTATCACAGCCTTCCTTATTCCTCTGATTTTTGTTGCTCAACCTTTGTGATTATTGACAGCTGCAGATGAGGCAAGTTTCAACGGTAGTGGAAGGAGATTGAGGCATTTTTCTTCTCTTCATCATCTTCATATACATTATTCTTCTGAACCTCACCTCCGCTCTGACTCGGCTGTGAGTTCAGAGTTGGGGGAGTCTGCCCCAAGTTAGAAGGCTTATTAAACTTGTTTCCATTCACCTTTCCCTCTGGGGTAGGGGGTGATGTCTTGATTGCCGTTGGCAGTTGATTTCCAGGACAGGGCTGGGACTGAGTGCCATTCCCAAAGATTTGATGTTTTCTTTGTCTCATCTTTGTAAGTTTTTGTGGTTGCTTCGAGTCAAATTCTCTTTCTCTCTCACAGAGAAGTAGTGCGCTAATCCTTTGTGCAACTCAATCCCTCATTTTCCCAGCCTGCAGACCGGGTTTACAGGCAGCAACTAGTTTGGAGTGTTCTCCATCCTTTTCTATGGTCGGATGACTGTAGTAACAGGTAATCACTTCGACCATTCTCACTGCAATCCTTCGTGATAGCACAGAGGGGTGTTTGCATGGCTCTTTCGTACAGACGCCAGCTTTCTTTACCTGACCTACAGGTTGAGTTAAGTTTGCTGATGGTCCAGTCATTCTCTCTATATTTCCTTGGTCGGGCAACTTCAGTGTTACGGAAACATTTTGACACTTCCCCAGTTTTCGGATTGCACAGGGAAGGGGTTGGATGGCCTGTTCATTCTGCTCATTCAGTTCTTGAATGCTTGGTTTTGATTTGAGTTTTCAGGAGCAATGAGCTGGTGTTCCTGGTCTATCCATGGTCAGACAGCCATGGTGACTGAGTAGCACTTTGACCCTTCTTTCTCAAGCTCCTAAGGGCCATTAGTAAGGGGCTAGCATGATCCAGTTGTGTAGCTCAGGCTTTATCAACAGCTCCGATCTTCAGATCAGGATGTTTGCAGTGACTGGTATTGTGGAATTTTTCCATCGCCTGTGATCTTACAGTGCCACTCCTACTCAGGCTGACCAGTTCTTTCAAGGCTCCTGGACCACCCCTCCCCAGGACCCCCCTGCTGCTACCTATGCTCTGCGCATGGGTGTAACTGCTCCCTGGGGTTCCCAGGAACCTAGAGGTGTCGTTCTGGCTTAGCTAGCCAGGCTATCTAGGCCAGCCAGGGTACTGTACTACTGGTAAAGGATCCTTGGCTTGCAGGGGTCCAGGGAAATGACAGGGCCTGTGGTCATTTCATCCAGACTTTTTCAGGGATGATTCCCCCCTTCCTTCCTTTCTTTCCTGTAGAAGTCCGTCTTCTAGGAAGGTTTTAGCACGATCACCAATAGCCCTTGCCCACATTTTTGTGAGTGAGTACGCTCTCCATGGCCCATGGGTCTGTTGTCAGCTTGGTTTGACTACTGTTTATGGCCTTGCTTACCTGAAGGAGGCATTGCCTCTACTAGACAGGGCAAAGGTCCCAAGGACTGTTCCCCCATTTTCTTCAAAGGTTTCCGAAGACAGGAGGTGGTTAAGCATTGGGGCTAGGATAGGAAGCTTTCATGCTGTCTCCCGAGCTTTTTCACAAGCTAAGTATGTACTTGTATTGCTCTTAGAACTGAATGGGTTATACACCCAAGTATGGAACGATTCCATGGGGGTTTTTCGAAAGGCCTCCTCTTTTCAGAAATAACTTAGCTTTACTCTATGGGAGAAAGGTCTCTTGTTGGGACTTTCAGTCATCTTCACCTAAGGTGTAATGAAGAGTCTATGTTGGTGTCAACTTACACTCTTCTGTGAGAGGTATACTGGATGTATTTGGATATTGGTTTGTCCTGGCAAACTTCTTGTAGTTTTTGGCTCTTGGCAAACTTATTGTAGTTTTAGCCATAGGACAACCTTCTGTCTCGAGTTAAGTGGTGATGAACTTTGAGATTTTTACCCTCTTTCCCATTTAGAGAGTGAGCACCTTAGTCTTTTCTTAGGATTCATGCTTCAGCAAACTCAGGGAGGTTGTGCACAAATTTCTGTTGTATTGAGGACATCTTGCCTGTGGTTTTCACTGTCCTTTAGTTCCTCTGTTGTCCTTGTAGATGCGGCAGGTTCTGAGAGCAACTTCACCTGCCAAGTCTGAAGAAGTTGTGTCTTCAGGGGATTGAGACTATGGCAGGATGACAGGAACTGAACATGGGAATGCCACTAGTTTTTTTTCCCCCATGGATGCTTACATGGTTGAACACATCCAGTGATGGATAGGGTGCACATCTGGGCATTGCGCAGAGTGGTAAGTCTCACTTTATTGCTGACGTCTAGATAACTTTGACACCTACTCTACAATGGGGTACAGGTAACGGGGTCATTGGTCCCCAGTCACCTGCTAGCTGTGTGGTTTGAGGTCCTAAGAGATATTCCTCTCTAGTTAACTTTAGATCCAGCCACTCATAGTCTGGTATCTTTGGGGATTGAGAGCCCTGGCACTTCATGCTTGGATGTTTTCCAGCCTCTCCCCCAACGAGAGGGTTCTTTCTTTGCTCTCCATTGGAGTTCTCAGACACTTCCATTCCTTTAGCGGCTTTCTACAGGATTAGAATTATGGGTGGTCAGACATAGGTCTGAACCCAGAGACTGTCTCGTTTAGCCCTGACATTGGAATAGATATAGGTAAGTCATTTGGACTCATGTTTGTATGGTATCCAGGAGGATGGAGATCTGTTTGTTCAAATTGTCCTGAATTTTTTAATGAGATTCAGAACTGTTGGTCATGTCTGTCTGAACTTTTCTCATGGTCCTCACTGAAGGACACAGTTGTGTCTCTTGCGAGATACTACCGAGTTCTGTTTGAGTGCTGCAGTACTATCTTGAATGAACTCGACACCTCAGATTTTGTATGTCGACAACCCTTCTGTTAATACTAGAAGAGTTAAGTTTTTCTAGCATACTTCCTCCTGGCTCTTTAAGTTGATCTGCGGACATTGTCTCTTCCAATGTGGAAGGAGAATTGCAACCCAGACAAGAGTTCAGGATAGTAGGGGCATCACTCATCCTATATGTTCTTTGCACTCAGTGGGAACCTGTCAACTTTCAGGTATTACGTGCAGAGAGGCGATCGGGTATGATCACCTGCATGTTTTACCTGCAGAATGTTGCCCACTAGCCTTGGACATGCTTTCCATGGACCATTGGTGGCTGCTCAATGGGTTGGATAGCAAGCCCAGCTCCCTTTGGGACAGGTAACACCTTGTTTAGGTATCCAGTTGGCAGGAGACAGGGTAGTATTGACTGGTTCTCCTTCCACTCTTTTTCTGAGACAGGGTAGTATTGACTGGTTCTCCTTCCACTCTTTTTCTTCCTTCCTCTTCCATAAACAGAGAGTGCCATTCAAATATACAGGCTGGATGGACATGGGTGCAGGTTCGCTATCTGACTGAGCTCCAGTCTTTTCATTGGCATGAAGGGATGCAAGTTCCCCTTCTCTCTTGGCAGGGGGAGAGTAGGACAGACAATAATGCAAGCTCATTGATTTTATTTACCTATCGTATTGTCTCTGACACTTTAGTATGGGTTCTTACAGCCTGATTGAGTAATGGCATACAAACCATTTATTAAATTTAATGGTCCAGAAGTCTAGCAACTGTTACATCCCATACATACAGTATGCCAGAGGTGCAAGGATCTGTCCATGGCTCCTAACAGACCAGGAAGGTTGAACCTACCAGTCAGTTCAGAGAGCACCCAGATTCCTCCTACCAATAGGTAAGTCTTCTATGTAAAGAACGAAGGTTTGTGTTTGTCTAGGGACAAATAGCAGATTTTAAAAGTAATTTGATTATTTTTCGTAACATACAAATCTGGTACATGGGCCAGAAGGCAAAATGGGGTGCAGACCGACAGGTGTGCTTCTCCCTGCCTGTTGGTAGACTAACTTGTCAGTAACTTTGAATGGCCACTCCGGCTTGAGTTCGCAAGCCAGATCCCTATGTAAGGAATTTCAGGTTTTGTATGTTATGAAAATAAGAACTTCTGGTTTGTATGTTATGAAAAATACAAATAACTTTTAAAATCTGCTATTTTTATATTATATTATACAGTAATAGTAGGTAGTTGGGCCTCGATGGCACAGTCGGTTACAGCAGTAGCTTCGGACCGTGGAGGTCTGTGGCGCTGGTTCAAATCACGCGGCGACTGATCAGAGGCGGACACTTTGTTATCGTGTAGACACCCGGGATTATGTATGTAATCAACGGATAGGTTTGCTTAAAAGCAAATCGATGTTACAGACTAAATACACACACAAAACAAAGCCACTCCAACATCTTCTAAAACATAACAAACATCTCACTCATCTCGAACTCTCGACCTGCCCAGCAACAACCTCCTCGCTGCTGGGAGAAAGGGCGTTGGATCTGGTATGATACATGTACCATACGCTACCGGGGTCTAGCGATGTCAGGCAGGGCAGCCGATCGAGACTACGGTCTACCCCAAAGCCAAATCAAAAGTCCTTCAAAAGAAGGCATCGTGCTTACCCCATACAAAAATGGGAAAAAAGCACGTTAAAAGAAGAAGAAGAAGAAGAAGACGGTAATAGTAGGTACCGTAGTTGTCTCACAAGGGGTAATACTCTATTGGTAAGGTAGTGTGTTCAAAATTTCCCTGATAGGCACCTGTATTGTAATTTCAGAAGTTTCTCTTTGTGGGAACTACAAAAGTATTTTGAAATTTAGGTGTGATTAAGTATCTAGATATTTTTTAAAGAAAAATAAAGATATGATTTATTTATTATTAATATTTTTGGTCTGAGTTTTCAATTATTTTTGTAAAATAAAGATATGATTTATTTATGATTGATATTTTTGGTCCGAGTTTTCAATTATTTTTCTAACATTGCACAAGCTTTTTGTGTTATAGTTCAGTAAGTCTCGTAGCGTAGGTTTTTACGAAATGCTGGTTAGTTGTTTCTTTTTTCTGGTTTATATGCAGCGTAAGTGTTAGGTCTTAGGAATGTGGTTTTCCCAACCCAGGGTTGACGAGTGGTCAAAATACATGTAGGTTTTACTGTACTGTAGTGAGGTTGTATTAATGATGTATTGTAAATACTTTTGCAGTATTACAGTACATACCACCAAAGGTTTTTTTTTTTCTTTTAGTTCATTTTTCCGGCAGTTTTCTTCATTATTGTAAGTTTTTATTGTCAGAAAGAGAAATGAGCTTTTATCAGAGGAAGTCGGATATTTAAACTGCTTATCTCCCGGAGAGTAAGTTTTCCTGTTTAGTCCTTGATAAATTTACTGTTTGTGAGCGTTCACATTGAAGATAATTTTAGTTTTACCATAGAACTCTTTTTCTCTCTTGCAAAGTGATTTATACAGAGAGTCAGAGTTTCATCGAAAATGGTATTGAAGAGCATTGCAGGTCAGAAACTTGAAGTAGCTGTCATTTCTGATTCCTGAGCGTACAGTATTAATATTATTATTAAATTGGGTACAGCATTAGGTTTTGATGACATAGATATCAGTACAGTATATAATTAAACTGTATTTTGTATTGTCTAAAAATAAGAATGTACTATATGACTCCATCCTCATACCTTACTTATTCCAGATGTTTCTCTCTTTTCTTCCGACAGCTGGAGGCGTGGGTAAAAGTGCACTCACCATTCAACTTATTCAGAATCAGTAAGTACGCCCATTTGCTCACATTTCAACACTGTATTGCTTACTGGATTATCGTGTTTTACGGCGTTTCCATAAGATTGAAAATTCATTATTTTGGTGAATATCGGCCCAATACAGTATTAACCCTACCTTGTAAATAGTTTGTGCACTTAATGTTCAGGTATTCTATTTTATTTTTGCCATCTTTTCCTCACGTTCGTACACTGTAGGGATTATGTGTGTGTGTGGAAAAATAGTGATCTTCCTGCTTAGAGAGGAATTAGTAATAGAGATACAGTAATTACAGCAACAAAGATTCTGTGTAATTAAAATAGCCAGTATCCAGAACCTTTGATTCTTGGATTATATAGGAACAACGTTTCTCAGTTTCTGACTACTGTGGAAATACTCTCAGTGACTTTCTTTGGGGTCATTATCTCATTTTCTTGAAATAGTATTCCTTAATGAAAAAATAGAAGAAAATTTAATTGGATTTGGTATAAAATTACAATGCAGAATAAGCATTCATACTTCGACTTTTTGGTTTAAGTGGTAAATATTGAAGTGTATTTTCTCATTTTTTTGTGTTTTATCTTCCCAAACTCTCATGAGGTCTAGGTCTTTCCATCTCCTAGCTCCTCAATTTCTTAGCCCACCCATAAGTCTTGATTTATAACCAATCATTCCTCTTCCAATTTCCTCCTATGTCCAAACCATCTCAGTCTTTGAGATCTGTCTTTTTTCCAGCCTCTTGATACTGCAATTCTCCACCAATTCTTCACTTATAATGTGGTTTCCCCACCTCACTCAGCCATGAATCTTAACATTCCTAGACCAGACATTTAAAGAACCACCTCCATTTTCCCATGTTAGTTCCCATGTTTCTGCTGCGTACAGTGGTACAGGTCTGAAGCACCAATTCGAAAGTCATTTCCGTCACCACAAGAGATTGATTCACCAGTTTCTCTCTCTCTCTCTCTCTCTCTCTCTCTCTCTCTCTCTCTCTCTCTCTCTCTCTCTCTCTCTCTCTCTCTCTCACATATCTTGTTACTGAATATTGAAAATATCATTATATAAAAAAAAATACTTTTTATATAAGTAACTTACCAAATAATTACATAGCTATTAGTTTCTACTTTACGCAGCAGCTCAAAATTCAAAAATCATGGTAGCGCTCTTTTGTTTTGGGTGTAGGTAGCTTGCCCCCGCCCACTGTCAGGGAAGAATAGGTGCAACACGACTAAAGGGCTCAATTTGTTTCTGCCAGTCACCGGATGGTTTGGGCATTCTCTTCATTTGGTGAAGTATTCTGTGTTTTTGGTAGTGCGCTACTCTTAATTAGCCTAGCTAATATTCATGATTTTCCTGTTTGTGACTTTCCCGATTTTGACTTCGTTTTTGACCAGTCATGTCAGACTCTAGCTTGTCGAGTGTTAGGTACTGCAGTAAAGGCTGCAAGAATGGACTTACATCGGCTAAATATGACAGCCGTACCACTTGTTCTTGTAGGGAGCAAGTTTGCTCACCAGACCTTAATTGCAACGAATGCAAGGATTGGGATAAAGGGAATGGAAGGCTTTGAACTCTCATTTGGAGAAATTTCAATATGACTGACTTAGGAAGGCAACCGCTAGGGTTGAAGCTAAAGCTTCCACTAGTCAGGCTAATTCTCTGGTAGTAGATGTTGCCGATTTACATTGGGAATTCAGTGAGAGTCCTTATAGACAAATTTAACAGTGTTGGCACAAGTGCAGTGTCAGTGCAGTGTTAGTAGAGTGGGTGGCTACTCTTCCCACCAACGGTCCTAGACCAAGGTCCCTGCTAAACTCCCCTTGCTCACCTGGGAGGAAGCAAACTGGCAGTCTAAGGGAGATCAGTGGGGTTTGCCCACGGGTAGTCACTTCCTCAACTGAGTGTTGTCCATAAGTCCCAGGACTCGAAGGACTGCCACTAGGAAGGTGTCCACTTGGATGTGCACGTTGTCGTCAAGCGACTCAGACTGTAACATGCCCAAAAAACGCAGTAGGCACTATGCTAGTGTTTCGAGGCCCTTGAAAAGGCTTGGTGCCTTGGTGGAAAACGATTCGCCTCCCGTCTGTAAACGTGCTATGGAGAAGGCTTGCCGTCCACTCCTCTTTTGCAGTTTTTGGGAGTCTCCTGGCCAAGCTCGTAGTGTTCCTTCAATGTCCACCGAGCATAAAAAGTCCGAGCGCTTAGTGTCCAAGCACCCGGGTATGAGCATTCAGTGTCCGAGCACCCATCATATGAGTGCCCAGTGTCTGCGAATCCAGTGTGTGAGCACCCATTGTCGAGCACCTAGTGTATGAGCATTCAGTGTATGGGCATCCAGTGTCTGAACACCCCTCATATGAGAGCCCAGTGTCCGAGCGTCCAGTTTTTGTGGGCGCATCAGATGAAACGCGTCCACCTGTCCTCAAGCGTTCAGTGCCACAGGTAGGACAGCCAGTATCTGGCATGGGGGGTGCAATGTCTCCTGTTCTTGAGGACCCGTCTTGGCACCTATTCAATGTTGGCAGGATAATATTTTGAGTCTCCTTCAGAAGCCACCTTTGGTGGCTCAGGATCCTATGGACCCTCCTATGTCGCCTATTTCCTCAGGGGCAGAACCCTTGGATGAGGAACAACCGACTTCAAATTATTCAGCACTTTTAGGATTCTTCCTGGTTTGTTACCCATATACTCCATCTTCTCCAGTCTGCTTTTATGATGCGCCAACTTGCAGGGACTCCCAGGTTGCCTTGGATGGTCCTATCTTCTTCCTCTAGGAAAGCTTTGGCACGCATCGACAACTGGTTTTTGGAGAATAGAGATGTTGGCAAAGCAGTTTTTTGTACGCCTCTTTTTTGTTTGATATGACAGAAGTACCTGGGAAAGCTCCCTCCTTCAGAGTTTCTGTCTCCCCTCAAGGGGACTTCTCCAGCCTCATCAGTGCTACTTGTCATTCTGCATTCTCCTCTGCTAGAATTTTATTCACTGCATTTACCACCTCATCAAGGATGTATTCAAGGTTTTCGAGGTCCTTAGTGTTCTCGATTGGATGGTAGGGGTGTTGATCAAGAAAATGGAGGACTACGCCACTCTGCAGGAGAATTTTGCTGGAAATTGGTTGGGGTGCTGGTATACGCCGACAGATCAGTAAGAGACAGCACCTGTGAATTGGCAACAGTCTTTACTGCGGGAGAACTTAAGAAACAGGACTTGTGGTGCTCATTCATCAGTGAAGGAGTCACTCCCTCTCAGCGTTTGTCCCTCCTGTTCGCTCCTTTGGATAAAACCAGCTTGTTTCCTCAAGAAACCCTGGAACGAGTGATGGCTGAACTTCAGAAGAAGTTGACGCAAGACCTGCTTGTGCAGTCCACCAAGAGGACTAGGGTTCCAGCATGAGCTCCTTCGACTTTCACTGCTGTCAGGACGACTTCTCCTTTGTCTCAGCAGCCTTTTCGAGGAAACAGAGGCTGTTTTCTATCCCGTCTAAGAGCCAATCTCCGGTCGGTATGCGACCAGTCAAGAAGACTTCCAGCAAACCCGTCCCTCACAGGCGAGATACCTGTCCTCTGTGTCCCGGTGGGAGCAAGGTTCCTCCATTTTTGGAGCAGATGGACAGCCAGGAGCATAGAACCATGGGTTCTGAAAGTTTTGAAAAGAGGCTACGCGATCCCTTTCAGGGACAGACCACCTTTAGTAACCTCACCCATCAGCTTGACGGCCTACTCAGTAGGCTCGGAGAGGTTTTTGGCCATCTCAAGAAGTATCAGCCCTACTCGATAAGCAGGCTGTGGAGGTGGTCGAAGATCTAGATGCAGAGGGGTCCTACAACCACCTCTTCATTGTTCCCAAGTCATCGGGAGGATGGAGACCTGTCCTGGACATCACTGCACTGAACTTCATCATTCAAACAGCAAAGTTCAGAATGGAAATGAACCAGTCCGTCCTGTCAGCCATCCACCAGGGAGACTGGATGGTCACGATAGATATGCAGGAAGCATACTTCCATGTTCCAGTACACCCAGACTCCAGAAATTATCTGAGGTTCATGTTCCAGGACAGGGTCTTCCAGTTTGGGCACTGTGGTTCAGCAAGTTTTTACTTGTGTTCTCTCCCCTCTGGCGAAGTGGCTCCACCTAATGGGAATAAATGTTTGTCTGTATCTAGATGACTGGCTCCAACGTTCCCCCTTGAGATCCCAGTGCACAGAGGACCTTCAGAAAACTCTTCATCTTGCTTAGGATTTGGGGTTGTTAATAAATTACAAGAAATCCCAACTAGTCCCCACTCAGTCGATTCAGTATTTGGGGATGAAGATAGATTCTCTGAATTTTCGGGCTTTTCCGTCCCAGCAAAGAATTCAGAACTTCTCAAGAAAGTCCAGGACTTCATATCATGCCTGTCCTGCTCAGCCAACGAGTGAATGAGTCTCCTGGGAACACTCCTCCATCAAGAAATTTGTTCCATTGGGCAGATTGCACACCAGAGTGTTGCAGTTCTTCCTCAGGGCCAACTGGCACAGGAAGAGCTTCCCAGACTCGTTTGTCTTCCCCATCGCCCCCCAAATCAAGGGGGACCTTTGGTGGTGGCTGGTAGAGGACAGATTTGCAATAGGAAAGACGCTGTCTCCAATGAGCCCCAGCCCAGTGTTGTATTCAGATGTGTCATATGTGGGTTGGGGTGCTCTACTCAACAATATGGAAGTTTCCGGGACATGGTCTCCAGCCGAAAGGAACCTTTACATCAACGCAAAGGAGTTGAAGGCGATACATCTAGCTGTTCAGTACTTTCAACAGGACAGTCGTGGTCCATTCGGACAGCATGACCGCTCTGGCCTACATCAGGAACCAAGGGGGAGACATTCCTTTTGCGCTTTACGAAGCAGTCAAGGACTTCCTTTTATGGGTGCAAGTCAACAGGACCAACGTTGTGACCCGCTTCATTCAGAGCAAACTGAACGTCCTTGCCAAGTTGCGGCAAACAGGTTCTGCCAACGGAATGGACACTGAATCCACAGGTGTGCACAGACCTGTGGAGACTGGGGAAAGCCATTGGTAGACTTGTTTGCAACGTCAAGAAACCATCATCTCACTCTTTATTGTTCCCCAGCTCCAGATCCTCAGGCATGGGCCATGGATGCCATGCTGCAGGATTGGTCAGATGTACATGTCTTTCCTCCATTAAGCATGGTGAGGAAAGTGTTGAAGAAGTTCATCGCCCACAACAACACTTCGATGACCCTAGTAGCTCCCTTTTGGCTGCACAAGAATGGTTCCCAGACCCTCTGGGCCTTTTAATAGACTTTCCAATACTATTACCTCAGTGAAAAAATCTTCTCCAACAGTCCCATTTTCATCGACTTCATCTAGGCTTATCCACTCTCGCTCTGACAGTCTTCATACTGTCAGGGAGTTTGTTCAGAGTGAAAGGTTTTTCAAGAAAGGCTGCAGAAGCAGTTGTGAAATGTAGGCGATGATCTTCTGCTGCAGTCTGCCTAGCCAAGTGGGCAGTCTTTCGAGGATGGTGCCGAGAGCATAATATCTCCTCTACTCAAATGTCTCTAGCCGAAATTGCAGACTTTTAACTGTTCCTGAGGCCTTTGAAAGGGTTGGCTACATCTACCATCAAGAGTTCAGGGCGACATTAAATTCCATTTTTAAACATAGGGGAGTAGACCTGTCCTCAAATTCAGATATCAGCAATTTGATCAAATTGTCAAATACATTTAAGGAAGAGAAACATACCATGGTCACATGGAACTTGGATGTAGTTCTTAAATGCTTTTTGGGCCCTCCTTTTGAACCTTTGGAATCCTCCTCACTTAGAATCTTGACGAGGAAGACCCTATTTTTGATGGCCTTAGCTACAGCTAAGAGAGTAAGCGAATTGCATGCCGTTGATAAGAAGGTAGGTTTTTCTCAAGGGATTGCAGTATGCTCTTTGACCTCAGGATTCTTGTCAAAGAATAAAGTCTCTTCTAACCCCTGGCCACGTTCATTTACGGTCAAGAGCGTGTCTGCTAGGCCCAGCAGATCAGGAGAGAGTCCTCTGCCCAGTGAGAGCATTACAGGTATACTTGGAGAGAACTAAGAGGATTAGAGGTGCTTCTCAGAATCTCTGGTGTTCAGTTAAGGACCCCGGTCATCCGTTAAGTTACCTATATAAAAATGACGTTTTTATAATACAATAAAGTTTTAAATATACTGTACTTACCGAATAAATATATGATTGGAGCCCTCCCTCCTCCCCTCTTATGGACATAGAACATAAACGAATTGCGCTTTTTAGCTGTGTTGTACTTATTCTTCCACGAAAGTGTGTGGGGCAAGCTACATACACCCAAAACAGAAGAGCACTACAGTGATTTTTTAAATTTGATCTGCCGTGTAAAGTAGAAACTAATAGCTGTTTAATTATTTGGTAAGTATATATAAAACTTTTATTTTATTATAAAAATGTCAATTTTAGCTAGAGGATTTGCCAAAACAATTTGTCAGTCAAAATATTGAAGGAATTGAAGTAATGATCATGTAAAAAAAAGCTCTTGAAGTCCAGTACTGTATGTTTATTTGTTAATACTGTATTGTAACAGAAAAATTGATAAGGTAGAATAATAGAGGAAAATTTGTTTAAGTACACTTTAATAAATAAAATTACAGCAGATCACATACTATATATAAAGTAAGAGTAAAGCTTTATAAAAATTCTGAAGATTTGCAGACCTGGCCTTGGGACAGTTTAGCAGCTTTTAAAAAGCCATTTTAAGATTAAGAGGGTACTAAACCATTTTTGTAAGCATTGCAATTAAAACCTCAAAAGTTCCAGGCAGAAATGCAATGCATTACTGCCCTAAACTAATTCACCTTGTATTTTACTCATTCACTTATATTTTTTATTTGTTAATTTACTAATGTATCTTTTTCAGTGATGGACCTCTTCTTTCTGTATTTCCTGTTATCTTCTAAAATTTCTTTCGAATGAACACCATATTCTTTTGAAGTTTGAATTTCAAGTCAGTGACCCACGTTGGCTTTTTCATATGAGTAGGGTTCATCTTCTGAATAATAATAGTTATGATATTGTAATGTTGACACTGCTATGGTGTAATGTTTATTGTTTTTTTTTTTCTCCACAGTTTTGTTGATGAATATGATCCTACAATAGAAGATTCATACCGTAAGCAAGTGGTTATCGATGGAGAAACCTGTCTTTTAGATATCCTCGATACAGCTGGCCAAGAGGAGTATAGGTGAGATGGCTCACTTTCAGTGTGTTTAGTGGAAATGTGTTGCATTAGCAAATAGGACTTCATTATTAGTTTTCAAAACTCCAGAGCGGGTTAATGGCATCAGTGCACTTTCAGCGGTGCACTGCAGGTGCAGTGACCCCTTGACCCCTAGCTGCAACCCTGTCCATTCCTTTTCCTGAACGACCTCCATTCATATTCTCTTTCTTCCGTCTTACACTCTGCCCTCTCCTAACAGTTGTTTCATAGGCCAACTGTGAGGTTTCCCTCCATTTGCACCTTTAAAAGCTTTTTACTCACAGTTTCCATTCCAGCTCAGAATAACCTCTTAGGTCCCAGTGATTGGTCTATGGCCTAAATTTTATATGTCATTCCATATACATATATACAACATACTGTACTGTGTATGCCCTCTTCATTTCAGTGCAATGCGTGACCAATACATGCGCACAGGGGAGGGTTTTCTCCTGGTGTTTGCTGTCAACAATGCTAAATCATTTGAAGACATTAGTACATATCGTGAACAAATAAAACGAGTGAAGGATGCAGACGTAGTACCTATGGTTTGTAAGTATCCATTGTGATTGTTGCTTTTCTTTTCAGCATTAATGTTTTTTGGCTGAGGCATGAATATGGTCTTTGTATGATTTTGAGGAAGATTTCCAAAAGGAGCAGGTTGGATGAATTTGTATAGTTGAGGGTTTTAACAAAATATAAACAGTATACAGCACTGTGGAAAGGAAGATTGTTTACATTCCAGTTGATGGTGGTCGTGACCAGATTAAATACAGAGCCCAAACCATTTTCTGCTAACTATTGTATACAATTTTGAAATTTGGGAGACCAAGTAGCTTAACATCATGAAGGAAGTGTTGGAGGTGTGGGAGATTTGGACCTTATCATAACTCCTTTTGTGTTTTCTGTATAACCATAAGTTCTGGAGATTGTTGTTTTTCCAGAGTGACACAAAAGAGCCAGGTCTGTCCTTACTCCAGTAAACACACACACACACACACACACACACACACACACACAGCTAAATAACTTGGATATTATTTCAAGTACACTATTCTGATTTTTTAATAACCAGTATAAAGTATTACATATAATATTCTCATTCACTTGATCTGAGTAAGTTTAAATTTTATTGGTAAGCTTAATTCATGCCAAATTGTTGCATTTTAAAAATCACATGTTTTTTTAATTGGTTTTGTTTAAAAATAACTGGCCACTCATACCAGGGCATTTTAGACAGTTTTTACACACAGGGTTTGATGTGTTATCGGTATTTTTTCCAGTGGTGGGAAACAAGTGTGACTTGCAGGTGCGTGCCATGGACATGCAACAAGCGCGGGAAGTTGCAAGAAACTATGACATTCCGTTTATTGAGACTTCAGCCAAGACTCGCATGGGAGTTGACGATGCCTTTTACACCTTAGTTAGAGAGATCAGAAAAGATGTAAGTATTACTGTTATTATTATTTTTTTTTCTATCTAAGTCATCCTATTCAACTGGGTGGTATTTATAGTGTGGGGTTCCGGGTTGCATCCTGCCTCCATAGGAGTCCATCACTTTTCTCACTATGTGCGCTGTTTCTAATAGCACTCTCTTCTGCATGAGTCCTGGAGCTACTTTTCAGGGATCTTGGGATCATGTCTAGTGTTCCTGTGATTATGGGTACAATTTCCACTGGCATATCCCATATCCTTCTTATTTCTATTTTCAGATCTTGATACTTATCAATTTTTTCTCTTTCTTTCTCATCTACTCTGGTGTCCCATGGTACTGCAACATCAGTGAGTGATACTTTCTTCTTGATTCTGTCAATCAGTGTTAAGTCTGGTCTATTGGCATGTATCACCCTATCTGTTTTGAAACAATAGTCCCAAAGGATCTACGTTTCTTCACTCCTCAGGTTGGTGTCATTCTGTCAATCCAGTGGAGGGCTTTTGCAGCTGAATCATGCCTCTTTTTGTAATGGTTCTGTGCAAGCAGCATTGATGGTCTCATCTTTCATGTTGCACTTCCTGCATATGGGTGAGATGTTATTTCCATCTATTGTCCTTTGGGCATATCTGTTCTTAGGGCCTGATCTTGTACCACTGTTAGCATTCCTTCTGTTTCCTTCTTGAGTTTTCCCCTTTGTAGCCATTGCCATGTTTTGTTGCTGGCCAGTTCTTCAGTCTGTCTCGTACTGTCCGTGCACTGATTTGCTGTGCCATTCCTCTATTCTGTTTTTTTCATTTTCCTGTTCTGCATATTTCTTGGGTTTTTGCCTACGCATCCATCCTTCTTCCCATGCACTGTGTAGCTACTGGTCTTCACTTTTTCAGGTATTGCCCAGTGCTCTGCTCTCAATGTTGACACAGTTATTATTATTATTATTGTGTTATGTATATGTAGTCTGTCTGTATTTGCTCTTGGTGTTGTTATGTATTATTATTACTAACCTTTGTCCACTACTATCTGATTACTGGTACTGTGTTTACTCATGCTTCTGGCATTGAGTTTTAACTACTAAGTCTCTGCAACTATTCTTTCCTGATCAAATCCTTCAGCTATATCCTCCTATTATTGTCAGGTATTTGTATCCTGTCTCATCAATGTATTTGATGCTATTATTTATCCCTTCAGTCCTGTTGTTTTTTGTATGCTGTAAGGCACATTTTTTCTATTCCAAACTCCACCCTGATGTCCCCAGATACAGTCCTTACAGTCTGGATTAGGTATCTATTTCCTTGGTGCTCTTACCATACAGCTTGATGTCGTTCATGAACATCAGATGGTTAATTCTGTTGCAGTTGGCACTCAGCATCCATCTTCTGCAGTTAATTATTATTATTATTATTATTATTATTATTATTATTATTATTATTATTATTATTATTTATTATTATTATTATTATTACTTATTACTACTATTAAACCCTACAACTGTCTTATTATGACATCATTATGTAGAGGACAATTCACATCATATTTGAGAGATGAAGACATGTAATTATTATTATTATTATTATTAAACCTTTTCAGCCAAGGTTCATAGGGTTGATGATGCCTTTTTCACCTTTGGGTAGACAGATTTAGAAATTATTGTTTTTACTAATGTAACCTTACCATTAGAACATTTATTGGGTTGGACATGAAAAGAGTTCTTGCCATTCTCCATCCCATACTCTTTCTGCCTAAACGCTTTTATCAGCTCTAGGTATTCATCTATCCCATTTTTCCATGATTTCGTCCATATTTATTGCTTTCCTTATCAGCTGCCACTCTTTCCCTTTCATCACATGTACAAACTAATTGTCTTGCTTTTAACCCCTTGTGGATGGATAACATACATATATGTTTACATATTGCTTTGTGGTGGAGTCTGGGAAACATACATATATGTCCAAGATTTCGCACCAGACGATTTGAAGGAATTTTACGGGAAAAGTGCTGAGATCACTTCCTTGGGCCATAAATGAATCATGGCAACTCTTACCCAACTCTGTAATTGCTAGTTAGTACAGGAGAGATGGATCAGTTTGCCTTGAGATGTTTTAGAGGAATGTTGTCCAAAATTCCTATCCAATGACATCTCATAAATATTTTACAATAAATATTCTCAGAATTTGTTACTGCTTTTAGTTCTTATCTGTTATGATATTGTGTGAGCTATAATTATAATTTAGCAAAATAAAATAAACAGAAATATTAGAAAAACCACTTATAACTTGGTAAAATTAGCATATTTTCACGACTATATTTTGGAAAAGAGGCCCCACACCAGGTTGGAAATATTCACTTTCAACTTCCCCTGGAAGGTACAGAAAATTTTTAAGAATTTTTTTTTGTATACCATGTACACATGCATATCTTCCTCTTTTAATTGATGAGTTTTTTTTTAATTGGCCATCTATGCATATCTTCCTCTTTTAATTGATGAGTTTTTTTTAAATTGGCCATCCTTAAATTTAGCCCGGTCTTGGGGTGTGCTTAATATATATTTAGCCCCGGACTGTGAGGGATAACTGTTATTGTAGATCATTTTGGTAATCTGTCCCCTTTCTGTTTCAGAGGGAACATAAGAGGAAGAGGAATCATGCAGGACAGTTGAATCTAAAGAAAAAGTGTATTGTATTTTAGAAGGATTGTGTTGTGTTTTTGCAGACTTTCAAGGAAAAGCCAATGTCAAGGCATGCCCAGTCGTTTTCATCACTCGTAATGCAGGATGATTTTTAAATCAGTGCAGTATGTCGACAGTCAATTCTGCCCTCTTCGTGAAATTTCAGAGAAGGCTCTTGCATGTAGAGTTGTGAAAGTAAAATGAGTAAAACCAGTTTGGGAAGGATGAACAGTTACTGGAAAAGATGCAGTTGAAATTACGCCTCCTTTCATATTTTGTATAAGTAATCTTACAGTATGGGAATATTCAGTCTGTGGAGCATTAATTTTCTGATGTACTGTATTTTCTTACTGTGTATAGTTTTCTTGGTTTTTGTCTTGACATTTTATACCTTTCAGATAAAACTCTCCTTTTGTAACTGGGTTATTCATCCAGTATGTCAGTTCCTGAGTACTGTAGTCTTTTTTTATGTATTTCATTAACTCTCAGAATCCTAAGCACTTTTAAACAGTCCTTTTGCATTTACTTTCTTACAAAAAAACACTTGAATGTTCCATTGCTCCCTATCATGATCGCTGCTTTTGAAATGCTCTTCGAGATAATCGTAACCAGAACTATGATTTCACAGATTCAGGAAATAACCTTAAACCCATGAATGTAAGGCAGTTTATGTAAGCATTAGAGTCCTTTGCCTTCTTACTGTGTGCAATTTAGTTTTTTTAAATATATATCAGGATGTTTTCAATTTTACGGGGTTAATTGGTCTAACATTTTTTACACCTGCGTTGGTTGAAAGCAGTACAGGAACTGTTGCAGTCATTTTTACGAGCTTTTCTATACAGGCTCCTAAGGAATATTTCTTTCCCCTTCACCATGATTTTGTGTATACATTAGTGTCTTAGGTATTTTTGTCATATTTAATCCTTGCAAAAGATTATATTTCCCAAGTGAACATTGAAACGCCATCACATGTGCTATTTTCTATAAGACTATTGACTTGAATTCCAGTCATTATGTTGAGTATTTAGGATTTTTTTCCTGGTCTAGGTGTCCTATTAAAAACCCATATAACTTACTGTACCCAAATGTAGCTTTGGAGCGAGGGCATTGTAAACGTACCGAGGAAAGTTGTCCCCCCGTTTCTTTTTAGTTAGCTCAGTATTGATGTCATAATTCTGCGGTAGTACCCATGATGTAAAAGCTTGTTCAAAAGTTTTCTTAGTAGCTAGTCATTTGTAGTATCCCATATCCCAGTTATGTTTGAAATACGGTGTCTTATTTTGTATTCTACGCTGTGTTCCTTGTAGTCGATAACACCCTCGTGGAATGAATTCCTTTGAAAATATTTTGGAGCAATGAAGACTTTTACAGAGGACTCGTTACCCGTTTCATCCTAAGAGTTTTTTTTTCTTTGCATGCAAGAGACATTCTTTCGGCACGAGGTTGAGATCACCCAGAAACAGAAGACGAAAAACAAAAGAGATGCTTCTCAGATATTCCACTTATCTTCCCCACTCTTCTGGACGTTTCAAGTGTGTCGCATAAAAGTTTTGCAACTCTATGGCTAAGTTATGGAAAAAAAGTCTTGTTGGTGGGAGGGATGCTTATGATGATCTTTGTATGGCAGCCACAGTTTGTGGTGGTTTCTTTCTGTCTCTCATTTGTGTGTGATTAAGTGAACTCCCTTGTGTTTAGTGTGATTGTTATGAAGCCTATAAATGGAAGTATTAATGTTTGGATGTTGAACTAGCTGTGTTGGCTGGTCCAGAGTAAATATTTATTACAACGCAGTGATGACACTTCTTAGTAAGAGGAGACCTTGTGAAGGGGGAAGTGTAACAGGCTTTCTTTATTTCACAGGGGAAAAAGTTAGTTTTTATTTAAACAGGGAAAAGTTCAGTCAGCAGTTCAATGTACTGAGATATGTTGTCTTTTTAGTTTGAAATTCGTGGCTGGAGAGTCAACAAGATTTAAGATGGAAGGATAGATAGATAGCATAAAATGCTTTTGTATGTTTAATATTTAGAATTAGATTTCTTTTATATTGATGTAAACAGAGAAACCAATGGTTACTGAATGAATTTAAGGGAAAGATTTTTATAGTACTGTACTTTTTAAAAATCAGAATTTGCAGAGAAATATCGCACAAGGGTTATTAAAAAAAAATACAGTGATTGATAATGCAAAGCACAAAAGCAAGAGTAATTTAAAATTTAGACTTGTTAAGCACAGAAGGGAAACTTGCACAAACATTAAGTACTGCAGATAACAAAGAAATCTTTTCTTTGCCTAGTTTTTCATATCAATGAAAGGGTTCTTTTTATTTTGTAAAGTAAACACTGAGGTAGTTGGTGTCAACTTACAGAGTTATTTTTCTTTTTATGGTTAAATCTATACATACGTGTTTACTTTGTAGTTACTGTGTAGTTACGTAACATTTTAATGTTGTGTTGGAGGAAGCAGCATTTTGCTGCTCCTATAACTTTGGCTGTCATTACTTCCATGGTCTTTGTTTTTTAATCTTCCTTCACCTATTATTTCTGTTACATTACACGGAAATGAAGTGAAAACACTGTGCTTTACTTGGTAACCTTAATACTGTTTACAAGTTCTACTGATTCATGAACCTTTTGAAGACTGACAATTCATCTTCTGAAATGATTTTCTTTTCTAGTTGAACTTTACTCTTTCACATAGGGTTGATTCATTGGTCTTAAATCTGTAGAGAACCTCAAATTCATCTTTTTGTTTGTTTCCCTATCAAATTTTTTAGTGTAAAATCTCTAGTAGAATATAACAAAAGAAAACATTTCATCTTAAATTTTAACTTTTGAGGTGAACTGTGATACTGCCTGTGAAATCTGGGGTATTCAGTCTTGGTTGCCATACGTGTGCCTAACTTGGTCAGCTAGTTTCGTTGGTGTAAGACATGGTCGCTTATCAAGGGCTGATGTCATGGCAGCTGAAGCATTGGTTTGACAATGCACCCAGGACCTCTCTTTTTCTTCATTCAGGATAGACTTTGGGGTACAGTAGCAAAGTTTTCATATTTTCGATCAGGCTCTCGACGTGGGCCTGGTCCTGGAAACCTGATATTAATGGCTTCGTATTATCTGATTCAATCTAGCTCAGATACTAAGAATGAATGTCTACATTGATATTGTTCATGTCCAATTTTTTTCTGATTTTTTTTACATGTTATCCAATTTCAAACGCTTAACTTGAAAAATCCAGGATTTTTCATTGTTACTCCATGTCTGTGTCAATTTAATTGGGTGGCTGCAGTGTAGCAAGAGCAATTACCCATGGAACTCTCATGCAGGTTATAAATATATTTTAACAGAGCTTAGTTAACTTGACGCAAATTGTCAAAGTGAATGGTGTCGTGAAGGTATGGGTGATATCAGATATTTCAGCGAATAAGCTTGTCAGGTTATTTTTATTATTAATAGCTGAAAAATAAGTAAACTTTCCTTTATGCAGTGTTGGGTATGTGTTAGTGAGCCATTTGCACTGCTCTATTCCAGCCTTCAAGATGTGTACATTCTTTAGGTATGTTATGAACTCCCAGACTTTGTCATCACAGGCCTTGGTTGCTTAGATTCATTACCAAGCTGAAGCAGATAAACACTTTAGTGCTAGTTTGATAGGATTTGGGCATTTATAGCACCAATATTGGTTTGGTATGTAGTAGATTGATGAAATATACATACACAAACTGTTTTCCAAACCTGAGAGTTCAGTGGTTTATGGGAATGATTCAGGCAAGTTTTGATTGAGCTAGTGGCTTCACTAATTTGCTTACAAGCATCTGGAAATCTGGCAGTGGCAGTTCCGAACTGAATGATGAAATTAAGCTTTCCATTATCCAAGTGTGTCTTCGTCGACCCATGGCGTGGCAAGTTGACCCCTAATGTTTTTTCACCCTTGGATGAATTTTTATACCTTCATATTTTCTTTGGAAAAATTTTATTTGTCAAAAAAGTGTTGCCATGTATTTCATGATTTAATGTTCGAGATGAGTGCTGTACTTACGAGTAGTGAGGTACCTGTGAAGGAAGTTTCCTGTTTTGATTGTTCAGGTTAATGAAATTAATATACACCTTGGCTTACCATTGGCCATGTTGGTTCGTAAGGGGTTAGGCAAACAAGATGACCATAATCATTTAAAGTGGGTGTTGGCAAAATGATTTGGAAATTACGTGCAACCACCTCTTGAGTTTTCTAAGGAAAACATAACCTTAATTTTTTGGTAGATTTTCCTTAGGTCAGTATGAACATTGTGTATGTTTTTTTTTTTTTTTTTTTTTTTTTAAGGCAGTGCAGATGGAAAACCTATTAATAATTCACTGTCATAGGTAATAATTCCATTCCAAGCTGGAAATTGATAACAATATTGCAAAGTCTTTTTGGTGTATAAGTAGAAGTAGCTTGTTGCAGTTTATGAAAATGATTAGGGTTACACAAAATTCCTGACTGAATAAGAATCCTCACTGCCACAAATTTGGTCTTTAATCAGTTGGAGGTAGGAAATTAAGGTAGGTTTGTCCTGCCTTCAAGGAAGTGGAGGAAAAAAGTCTGAGGAAGAATGAGGGAATTAATCTTATCCTCCTTTGTACTGGAGGAGAATAGGAAGGGGTAGCAGAGTTGTATTTAGGAAACAATATTATAAAAATATTTTAATGTGAATAGAATACTTGGTTAGGTATTGAAATTGGACTGAACTTTCACTGTATAAGAGAAGTCACCATGGAAAGCCTGAGTGTTCATTTATTGAATTATTATCCCTATGTTTCAGTTATTAGTTTGTATTTTGTATTATTAAGAATTTTCTAAACTAATTTACTGTACAATAATAGTGTGATTAATTTTAGAAGGAAAGTAACAGCTTTAATTACTTTGGAAAATTGGTGTCATTTGTGTCATTTCATTGTCCACATTCATGTGATTGATTTAAGTGCCTGTGGTGCACCTGGATGATAGTTGTGTGTGATATACAAAAAAATACAAATAAAAAACTCATGTGCATTTAACCAGTGTTGAAGCCTTTCAGCATGATGTGCAATATTTACTAAATATGGTTATATATGTGTCATTGGAATTGCCCTGAAAAACTTGAAACATGCTAAATTCCAGCAGGTGTACGGCGAGAGAGGACGCAAATGTACTCCAGGTATGTCCTGAGTGTGAGTTGACGCATCTTTCATTATCAACTTCCAGCCTTATTCTTTGTGAGAAGCATGTTTTTAATACAAATATATAAATTAATTACATTTTTACTCCTACATGTTTTAAATTGAACTAAAAAATTTTCTTTGTAGAATACATTTATGTAAGTTAATTGTCTTTTGATCTTTTAATAATGTAAGTATGATCATTGGGTTGCAATGTATTAACATGTGAACAAGTGATTTTATGTTAACGTGGTTAGGGGCTTTTGTGTTTTTTAACAAATTTTAATAAATTACAAACGGTATCACCATTAAGGTAATGCTAATAATTAAGGAACAGCCAGGAACAGAGAGAGAGGCTCTAGCTAGGAAAGGGAGATTATTTTTTGAACACCTCCTCATCCCCCTTCGTTTAACCCAAGTCTCTTGCAGAAAATACCGCTTTGAAAGAGATGGTCCTGTGGAGTGATTAGTTATCTTTCAAAGCATAAGGGACATTTCTATTTTTTGTTGTATATTGTGATTTTGTAAGTGGCAGCATTCAATATCAAATGCTCTTTATTAAGTTGTTGCAAAATGACTCAAGGTAATCTTAATGTATGTTTAATATGTTGTCCTGTGTTTTGGGTTGAATAGACATAGTTGTGTAATGAAAACCATGAATAGCATTATTTTGTTTGCTTGTTGTATGAGCATTCCATGCGGTAATATATGTGAAGTTACCGGGAGAGAGAAAAATTGTATCAGCCTTTTATTCAAGAAATTGCAAATTGCTATTCAATGTTTTACTGTTCCTTTTTAAGTTAGGGCCAGAATTTTGTAGTTTAGTCATATTCATTGTCAGGTTTAAACTAATGAGTAATGATCATTTTCTTGGAATGTGAGATTTTACAGAAGCCTGTGAATGGAAGGGGAAACTAATAGGAAGTTGAGTATAATGTGTTAAACATTGTTAAAACACATGTAGCCTACAACTCTCCAATCGACAGACGTCATTTCAAGGTGGTGGTGGGAAATTCTCAAATAAATAGTTAACAAATTTTTTAGAGTAACTTGTATTTTTCATAGGTATGCAAACCTGAAACTTTCACATTGGAGGAAACCCTCCTCTGCCTCCCCACTTCTTCTATTAGTGGTGCAAATCTTGAAAGTCTAGTGGAGGGCATCCCTCCTGCACCTTCGTGAGTATCTCCCTTGTTAGTGTACAGGCCAGTCCAGCTCACGTGCGTGAAAGGTTAAGGTTTGTATATCTGAGAAATATACAGATTACTTTTAAAAGTGTTATATATTTAGGTAAGCCTAAATACCAGCAGAAGGATTGGCAAACCTTCTTTGTGGACCAGAGAGTTGAGGATCGCAGAGGAAATTGGGCATATGTTCATCCTGATGGTTATTGTGAGAATGGTTACTCCCATATCATGATTTTAGAATCAAAAGCAAAGTATGGGACATCTTGTGGGAATGTTTTAGTCTGATCAGCCTCCTCATGCCTTTAAAGCGATGTTCTATCGATGAACAGACAACACTTCATCTGTTTTCTAAGTTTTGATGGATTAAGTCTTAAGAAGATTGCTAA
>NC_089770.1:14408500-14516000 GCF_040412425.1 Macrobrachium rosenbergii | reverse complement strand
ACATAATTTTGAGACTTAACGAGAAGCTCAGAATGGCTTAGTGTCTGTATCGATTGGATTGAAGGCCTATATTTTGTCATCTGATTTTATCCGCATAATGCAGTTTGTACTAGGCTAGCGTAGCTTGTAAAACTGAATGCTACTACCGCGCCCCTCTGGATCGGTAACTACCAGTTCACATGATAAATGGGTATCGTTTTTAGTCCCAGCCCTTGGGTATGAATGTCACAATATAAACAAAAGATGGAAAGTATCACAAATGTAAATATAAGACATAAACGTGAGCGAAAACAAGAACAAAAGGCAATAAATATTCCGGTCAGCAACTGGTGGGAACCATGCTACAGTAGTGGTGTTCTTTTTTACCAGATTGGGAGAGATTAATATATAATACTATGATACTTTCTTTAATGGCCAAATACACAAGCCACACATTTTTTCCGACAGATTATTGTGCATTGTATACATTTCTAATAATTTCTGTAGGTCACTTGTTTTTTTATGCTTTTCACCCTTCTCCTCATACCCTACTGTAACGGGGGACCCGAGCAGGAAACGGTTTTATTTTAGAGGATAACCAAAAGCAAGTGTAATGAATGAGTCAGAAAAGTGGAAAATGCATGAATCGTAAAAAATTGATCTTGAAAATGCATAGTTTATACATACCAACAGTCATAATGACCAAAAATAGTATAATAGTATAATAAAATACACAAATGTAAGAAGAATTGGTGTAGGGATGCATCCTAACCTAAAATGATCTAATTTAGGATGCCAGATCTGTATGTAATTACATACAGGTTTTTAAGGAGGATGCCATACCGTACTGTGATATTTGGTGGATAAATGTTACTCTGCAGTGCATTTTAATGGAAATGCACATATCTTGAATTTCAGAGAAGGGCTGATTCATTGTTTATCAGATCCTTGAAAATACTACTGAGGTAATTTAGCCTGGTAGAAAGAATAAGACTTTTTCTTTAAGGCATAGGATTGTATCACTTGTTTTAATCAGATTGAGACGTTTTAAATTGATAAAGAATTTTAGTTTAGTCTTGGGAACTTAAAATTTCTGACAAAAAATTTTATAAATGTCTACCTATCTATACTTGGCCAGTTGGGCAAAGGATCCTTCTCCACCTAACCTGGCCTTGAATACCATAAAAGTGTCTAAAGTGCAGGGATGCTTCCTAACCTAACCTTGCCTAATGCAGTATCATGTAATGAAGGGTGTTGGGTCCTTACATTTTGGTCAAGACCCAGTACCCTCCATTGTAACCTGACTTGAACACTCGATAGATAACTTCCATGGCACTCAAAAACCATCAATCTCATTGTGTCTAAATAAGTAAAAAAAAATTTAAAAAAATATTAACAATTGGTTTACAAATATGTGGGAACTAATGTTTCCTATAAGTGTTGTTTCTTAAAATGCCAAGTAATGGTGACGATTCAGCCTCTCTTAAATAATATTAAGATAATAAGGTAGGTGGATAGGTGAGGTTAAGATGTACCCTGTAAATACCACTGCCATGCTTTAGAGAAACTTAAGAGGTTGATTTTTAGAAAAATAATTTTAATTAAAAGTCCATTTGTGTAAATATTCTAATATCCTTATGACTATTGCATCTTTTGCAAATGCTGTCAAATTGTTTGAATTGTAATTGGCCAACCTCATCCCAGGAGACAAAAATAGTATAATGGTTTTTTATTCAAATACAGGCAGCCCCCGGGTAAACAAATACAAATGCAGGCAGAATAATCAAAATTTGGGAGGTTTTTTGATGAAAATCTCATAATTTTACATAATGCAATGCCTAAAATATTAAAAGGAAAGTTTTCTTTGGATTTTTTAGATTTTTGTTGATTTTTTGGCTTTGACGATTATCGGCTTACGACGTGGCGCAGGAACGGAACCTCTGTCTTAAACCGGAAACTGCCTGTACAGACTTTTGTTCTTTACATAGGATTTAACTTACAGACATGAATTTGAACAGCCACTCAACATTCAGACTAGTTCCTTTAACTACCAACAGGTGGGGGGAAGCCTTGCCCACTTGTCATAATGCACTCCACTTTGCTTTTGGATGCTGACATGGGAAGACGTCTCTGACTGATTGCCGTTTGCTTTCTTAAGCTTTTGTTGTCTGATTGAAATATACTTTGTGTGATTGTTGTTTTTTATTGCAATGCAAACCCCACAATCACTTAAGCCATCCTTGGAGAGGAAACTGCAGGTGTTCATGTGTTGTCCAGGGAAGGACAGGCTGTGTAACAGGTTCCTCTCATCTATTGAAGTTGACCCTCATTCTCTGTGTGTATCATGTCGTAGACATGAGTCTAACCAGAACAGCCCATGTTCAGAGTGCTGGGTTTGGCCTTCTGAACAGTGGGTGAAGGAAGAAGAGAGAGAAGAAGATGTCTCCATTGCATTCGGAGTGCAATACTCTACCTGTGACACTGAAGGTTCTCTTGGCTTCCTTCTTCTCTCCAGCCAAACTTCCACCCACTATTACCATTCCCAAGGGAGGCATTTCCCCTTCGCCAACTCCTACTGCTACTTTGGCAGAAAGCCACCAAGGATGATAAGGTGACCAACCCAACTCCTCTGGGAATCTTTGCACGCCCGGAGAAGTTTTCCTTGGGTGGACGCTCGTTCTCTGGGCAAAGGAAAGCTCCCTCACCTAACCCCACTTTTGTTGCAGGTGCTGTGGAAGCCGAGGGGGTGAGGGAGTTGTAGCCTTTCTCAGTCCTCTTTGGGGGAGCCAAGTGTGTCTGTCTTGATTGATCACTTGAAGGCTGCTTCTACCGTGACCATGACGACTTCAGTGACAGTATCCAGCTCTAGGACTACCCCTACTTCCTTGGCGACTCCACATACAGCATCGGTGATGTATCCCCAGGTTCTGCCGTCTAGTTTGACCCTGGGTGATGTCCTCCTCCAAACACTTGTTGAAGGCCACACTTGGGAAGAATAAGAAGGCTAAGAAGAGGAGAAGGAAGTCATCTTCGTCTTTGTTATCCTGTGTTTACAATACCTTAGACTAGGGTACCATAGGCCTAAATACCTTAGGTTAGGCTGTCATACACAAAACAAATACTGGCCTAATGGCTTCGTGGGCAACCTTTAAGACGTAGGGGTGGATATATTCACTCTATAACAGATATTACATTCTACACCTCTATCACCATTTAGGACATTTAATGATATTGATAATAGATAAATAATAATCTTAAAGAGGCAGAGTTTCTTGATGGTGCGTCAGAATTGTTTCCTCTCTTGATAACCCTCTCCGAGGCTAATGGGAGGAATGGTTTTTCCTTTTCTTAACTCAGTTATAGAGTAACAGACACTCCACAGGTTTCTAGTCCTTTCATCTTGCTCAGCTCAACAGTGGATGAGTCTGCTGGGATGTTGGCATCCATAAAGATGTTTGTCGAGCTAGGCAGACTGCATTGTGAGGGTTCTCCAATTCTTCCCAAAGGCCAACTTGGACAGGAAAACACAGCCGGACACTTACATATTTACGATCATCCCTTAGATCAAAGCAGACCTGCAATGGTGGCTGTCCAAAGAAAGACTGCCGGATGGGAAGTCCCTTCAACATCTGAGCCCTGACCTAGAATTTTATTCAGATGCCTTGGACTTAGGCTGGGAGCTCTACTGGGGAATCAGGAAGTATCTGGCACGTGGACCCTAGAGCAACAAAGTGTACGTATAAATGTCAGGAACCTGAAAGCGGTTCATCTAGCCTTCAGTGTTTCTTGACCATGGTCCGCAGTGAGACAGTGGTACTCCATGCGGACATTACCACAGTCTTAGCATAAGGAATTCCCTGGTTAACGCTGCTAACTGAAAATCGGCAGTAATAGCTCCGTTAACCAGAGATCAGTGCCAAAATGCCCACTCAATGATGCTGTTAACTGCAGATTGGCACTGAAAATCTGTTTAGCAACATCACTGGCCAAGCACCGTAACACTGAAATGCCATTATCCGATGTCGCCAGTAAGCGGGGACTGCCTTATACCCGGGAACAAGGCGGCACTCATTCCTTTACTCTCTGCTAGGCATCAGGAGATCTACTCCTGTGGACAGATCAGAATCAAGTGACTGGCCATCCGATTCATCCAAGGGAAATGAAACATTTTGGCGGACGAGCTGAGCTGTTGGAACCAGGTCCTTTCCACTGAATGGACCTTGGATTCCCTGGTCTGTCTGGATCTTTGGAAACTGTGGGACAAACCAACATTAGACCTGTTTGCCACCTCCAAGAACCATCACCTTCCTCTTTTTTGCTCTCCAGCCCCAGATCTTTTGCAAGACTGGTCCAATCTGGATCTATATGCTTTTCCACCCTTCAGCATGGTCAGGGAGGTGAAAAGCAAATTTCAAGCACACCACAACATAACTGTGACCCTCGTAGCCCTGTTTTGGCCCCTGAAGGAATGGTTCTCAAACCTCCTTCAGTTATTGGTGGATTTTCCAAGACTCCTTCCCCAAAAACCGTCTTTACTCAAACAACCCCACTTCAGAAGGCACCACCAAGGGTCATCCACTCTTGCTCTGACAGGCTTCAGACTGTCCGCAAGCTTGTCAGCGTGAAAGACTTTTCAAGAGGAGCTGCAGAGGCTATTGCA
This sequence comes from Macrobrachium rosenbergii, assembly GCF_040412425.1. Lineage (NCBI taxonomy): Eukaryota > Metazoa > Arthropoda > Malacostraca > Decapoda > Palaemonidae > Macrobrachium > Macrobrachium rosenbergii. The sequence goes on along the minus strand of NC_089770.1, from coordinate 14,511,361 downwards.
CGATGCAGGCGAAAATCTTCTAGCCTCATCTACCAGGCCGAGTAGGCAGTTTTCCAACGATGGTGCCTCGATCATAATGTCTCTTCTTCTGAGACATGTAATGCAGATTGCTGATTTCCTTTTTATCTGAGGAAGTCTAGGAATTTGTCTTTCTCCACCATTAAGGGTATTGAGCTATGCTTAGCTCAGTTTTTAAACATAGAGGCCTGGATCTTTTGTCAAACTCGGATATTAACGACCTGATCAAGTCCTTTGATACGTCAAAACAGAGGAAGGGTAGTCTGTTATCTTGGAACCTGGACGTAGTCTTGAAGTGGCTTACAGGTCCCTCTTTTGAACCCTTTGTTCCACTACTCTTAGGAACCTCACTCGAAAGACTCTCTTCCTCTTTGCCTTAGCTACTGCAAAACGCATTAGCAAAATTCAAACCATTGATAAAAGGGTAGGGTTTTCCCTAGGAGATGCAGTTTGCTACTTTACCCTAGGTTTTTTGGCCAAAAATGAGGACCTGACCAAGCCCTGGCCTCGTTCTTTTACCATTAGGAATTTAATGGACATCGTTGGCCCTGAGGAAGAAGAGAGAGTACTTTGTCCGGTCAGAGCTCTGAGGTACTATCTGAGTAGGACAGAAAAAATCAGAGGTCATCCAGTGACCTCTGGTGCTGAGTTAAGAACTCGGGCCAGTCCTAGGAGAGCTGTTAATCAGCTCAGTGGTCTGGTTAAACTAAGATATACTTCTTCTTGTCCTCTGTCTAAGAACGCCTTGTCGTTCTTCCTTAGGGACTTGATTTCAGAGGCACATTCGCAGATCCAGGAAGACATGTTGCCAATTTAAGTGAAAGCTCATGACAGCAGAGCAGTATCTACCTCATTGGCTTTCAGGCACAATGTTTTCCTAGCTTCCATTCTTCAGTCGACCTACTGGAAGTGCAGGTCTATTTTTTCATCTCACTATTTGAAGGAGGTGGAAACAGTGACTTTGGGCCGTTATCGGTGGCTGGCATGCTACTGGTGAGGATTCATAGGAAGCACTCTTTTTCTCCTATCTTTTGTCTTGGTGTAGGTTTTTTTGAGGTTTTGGGGAGGTCTGGGGGGTACAGTGTACCTGGAGTACCCACCAGTCTTAGTGGATGGGTTGCTGTTTTTTCAGAGTAGGTGACAGCGTTGTCTGGTTGTTTTTAATTTTGGTAATGTGCCTAGGGCAAGGGCACTTTTATTTGCTTTGCTAGCCATCAGGCTTATCCTCAGCTGCAAAGCTCCCACTTAAGAGGCGAGCCACAGCTCAACCACCATGCCACAACAAGTTAAGATGAGCACCAACCAGAGGCAGTATTCACCTGCAGTATCTCTCTTACCAGGTAAGGAAACAAAAAGTATTGTATCAATGCTGGCACATTTTTCTATTTCAAAGTCATTACCATGCTTTAATGTTTTGGGGTAGAATACTGTATGTCCATGTATCCCATCTCCATTCAATGTGGGATTAAACTATATAATTACTTGGTAAGTTACTTAAATGAAAATGACATTTTCCTAATAAAATTAAGTTTAATGTATACTTACCAAATAATTAAAGAATTGGAACCCACCCTTCTCCCCTCTTGTGGACATAGGGGCACAAACAAAATTGAGCTTGCCTGCCAAGTGCCAAGTTGTTTCCAGAGTGCTCTGATAGTGGGTGGGCCTGTCACCTACACGAAAAAAATAGAAATGCTACCGCAAATTTTTAAAAGGCTGCTGCACGAGTAGAAGTGTTAGCTATGTAATTGATAAGTATTTATTATGAAAATGTCATCCCACCTCATCCATCCCTCATTCTGTTACCTGGGCCAGGAGGCAAAGGGGAGTGCAGACCGAGAGGTGAGCGGGGCTTCCCCCTACCCTGGTAGTTACCAACCTTGTCTGGAAGTTAAACGGCCATTCCAGCTTGCGTTTGCAAGCTACATCCTATGTAAAGAACTTCAGGTTTGTATGTTAGGAAAGATATAAATTACTTTCAAAATTTGCTAGTTTAGTTTGTAGGCAAGGTGAAACTCTTAGCAAACTAAGTACTGTAGTATTAAACGTGATGTTAGAAAATGACGTCCAAGTTATTAAAATTGCAGGAACACATAATGGATCATATAAATTCTAGCTTGGATGAAGTAATCTATTCAGTTAGGAGAGTGTTGTAAGTAAAGCAACCCCTCTGTTTGGGTGTTGCCTATGATCGATTGCTTTAGCTCACTCGGTAACAAGTATGTACTGTAGTATAATCCCTGATCAGATGAAAGTATTCCTATACAGTACTGGCAGAAGCAGCTGAAGATACCTTGTTTATTGTAGAATTGCAGCATCCCACTTATTTGCCCTTGATTATTAAGCAAGTAAGGTTTTATTCATATTTCTAGAATAAAAATCTTTTAAATATGCGGGAGGTAGGCCAGAGGTAGGCCAAAATGTGTGTAATGATATGAATGTCACAAATTTCTGTTGGTGAATAATGCAAAAATTTTTACGGTTGTATTTATTGAAAAGGTTAAAAATCCTTTGTTAACTTTTACACATGTTAAACTGTGCTTGCTGATTTAATATGTTGCATGATTTGTTTCTTATTTTGATATATGATGTTAATATAATGGATACATATGATTGTGATATGAAATGCCTTATGTTCAGCTGTAAATTACATTACATGCTATTGCATTAGAGTGCCAGCACAACTATTGAAACCTGTTTTTCAACAGCGGGAGGCGTTGGCAAGAGTGCGCTCACCATTCAGCTTATCCAGAATCAGTAAGTGTCCCAGTATATGTAGTGTCACTTATGACTAATCGTAAAAAGTTGCTGGCAAGAATTAGGTTATATATACATATAATAGTATCACTTAGAAATTGGCTTATAAGAATTATATATATATATATATATATATATATATATATATATATATATATATATATATATATATATATATATATATATATATATATATATATATATATATATATATACAGGCAGTCCCGGTTAACGGTGGGCTTGGTTAATGACGATCCAGTTTTATGGCGGTTGTTTAGCGACAAAAATCGCTGATTTCCACCTATCGGCGCCAATAATTGGGTATTGGCGCCAATCATAGAGGTAGAATATTGGCCTGGAGACGGGGTGAGGGGATTAAGCCGTACTCCTGGGTGAAGCCAGGTTGACAGGTACTGGCCACGCCCAGTCGTGGCAAGAAGCAGGCGTGGGACACTTTGGGTAACTCAAACTCTTCACTAAATACGTCAGTATTTACTGTTGTTTATTAAGGAAATATTTACAATAGTGCTGGTAAAACATAAAGAAATCAAAGCACGATCATTTTACTCATGAAAAAGAAAGAAAAAAAAAAACATGCAATTCACATGAAATCATTGGCTGCTAAACTGGATAAGTTTTGTGTATGATTGTCTACTCTTCACTGAAACTTGAGTTTGCAGCTTAGCAGTTAGTCGTTTTCCAAACGTAATGGTACCTTACATTCAAATATTTTTCAGCAATTGCTTTTGTTAATAAATGTATATGATTGTCCAAGAGATCAGTATCGTACATGATACCCAAAGTTAGTAAAGATTTCTTTTGTCTTTATAGACTGCTAAAACTGATGCACTAACTTGAAAATTTTTTTTACTAAAGATTTTTACAGGACATCATTTCTCTTAGTTTCTTCTCACAAATTATACATATGTCTATTACATCATCTGATGGGTTTATCAATTTTCCTTTGGTTTTCAGTTTAATAAGAGAATGGCGATCACTGCCATTCGACATGGTTAATGCATCAATGCATATTTCACAATGTAAACCCTTTTTCAAAGAAAATGCCACAAACCCATAATATATACAACAATGTGGTTTGGTATTTGTCAAATGGGTATTGCTGAATGTAAACATAATTATTCATCATCACTGCTGTTTGTCTCATCAAGTATGCACTCATCTAAAACTTTATTTCTCAAAGAGACATATTTATACCTCTTATAGATGCATTATTTCCATATGTACTTGCAACTGTTAATATTGCACGGTTTTAATGGTAAACAGTTGCCTTTAACAACATCCATTATGTCGTTATGCACAAGTAGCTTTATAGGCAGCTGGTTGTCTAACTGTGGGATTGTTGTTAGCTCCCCATACTCCTTATTTGTCCAAAAAGCTCAATATGGTCTTGACTTAATTTGTAAGTCAACAGAAATGTCAATAGTGCCTCAAAAGCCGAAATATATCTTTCATAGATAATTTGGAGACTTCTTATACAAAAGAGAAAACCAAGAAATCAGTTTTTTCTTTTGTGTTTATTATATCTTGCCATCACTAAATTTTAATGATCTAATATACGTTTCAGCTATTACAAGAAAATCCTTTATTTGGTCAATATTTCTCTTCTGAACTGGACATTTGTAGACCCTAGATTTCAAATTTCTAGAGTTCATTATGTCAAAAGGTTATTAAAGAGCACAATAAAGTCCAATAAGTAAACTACAACCACTAAATTCACCTATATTTTCATCGAGACAATATCTCAAAGAGGTTCCAACGATTCACTAAGCAATTGTGCTGCTAACTTAACATTAATTTTTTCCTGATCACGCAATATGTGCAGCCCCGTAGTTTGTTGGCTAAATGAAGTTCTTCCTTTTCTTGGAGGTCGTGCAGCAATTCAATGTATTTCCATTTCCAAAAATTACTGTCTTTATCAATTAAAAAAGTTTTCTTATCTCCAAAGCAATTGCTACAAGCTTAAAGCATATGACATGGGTCTAAGAATATGCAGACAGGTTTCTTTGTCACAGGATGAGGAAAGGCAGATTCAACGGTATCACTTTCAAAAGTGCAACCAGGTATTTAATCATAGACAAATTTGAGGATGCTCTATCATGAGTTAAAAGATATAACTGTAACTCAACTGAATGGAGCTTAGTCCAAGCACTGTTGGACTAGATTTCCTTTTCTCTGCCCCTAATCTGCTATCAAAAATAGCCAACCAGGCTTCCAGCTATCATTCACTGACACGATCATGAAAGTAAGCCTCCCTTGCAACTGGCAGACTGTCAGTGTCGTTCATCCAATTCTGTACCCACAAGCCAATATAGCCCAACACCTCTTTCCATCCCATTCCACATGTTTTCTAATGGCTATTCATCCATGAGTAAAGCACAGAGCAAAGGTTTTCCAGCTTTAGTTGCAACTTCAGATCGCAATTTTAAGGCTGAAAAAACAGGCTTAGAAAGCCTGGTTGCCATCTACACTCTCATACCACTTTGGATTGTTCTCGGATGAAAACAAGTCTCAAACATCTTTCTAACATAGCGACACGATGCGGGGAATAAAAAGTAAAGTGTCAGTGCAAAGCTCCTCAGTTCAGGAGAATAAGATTTTGGAACAGGCTTATTACTATGCTTTAGCAATCTGTCGCAGTAGAAGATCCAAACACCACCAGCACAATTTTCTAGTAGATTAATGCTATCTTCACTCATGAACCTTTTTTTCTCAAGCTCTGATAGAACACTTTTCAAATCAGCATTTCTTTTTGCCAGACGCCATTTGATTGTTGAAGCACTTTGATTTTCTTTTTGAAGCAATGTTTCATCTCACTGTTATCAAGCTTACGTTTTAATGTTTCGCTTTCCTTTCAATGATTCCCACCGTCGGAACATTAGGGGAAAAGTTGCAAAGAAGCACATCAACTGGGATACAGGTGAATCATTACAATTGTCAGACAGTACGATTCTGACGCCTTTTCTTCAGTATTCCTCGCTTTATTTAATCAAACTCAGCAGGGAAGACGACAGCGGGTGGCTACAAAATATAAAATTCTGAAGAGTTCGGTTGAATACAAAGCCAACACGCCAACAGAGCTTAAAAACCAAAACAGTAATCACCTGCAGGCAAATTTTATGGCATCTGTCTCGGTCAAAAAATTCTGAGCTGCTTATACTGACCATAGGATTAGTCCACATGGGTTATAGGATTAAAAGCTGGACGATTCTGGGAAGGCGAACATGCCACTAGTCAACTAAGCCTAGTAAAAACAACTTACAATAACCGCCAATGATTTAAACGCACACACTAACCCTTACTTCTGAAACTTCTATTTTCGACATCAATTATTATTATTATTATTATTATTATTATTATTATTATTATTATTATTATTATTATTATTATTAGTTAAAAATTCTTAGCTATTTTTACCTGGCTTGAAAAAGTTCTGTCATGCTTACAACAAACCAATGAATTGTCTGCTAAAGGTACCTAAATAAGAAAAAATGTGGGGAAATGGATTGTACACATTTTTAGGTCATGAACATATCCACCTGGATTTTTTTAAAAGCTGTATACACCAAGGTTTACTAGACGTCATTGTACACTAATTCTATGAGTAAATTATGGAAATTAGAAATGTATAATTTGAAATTCACTGACCGATGAATGTCCGGAGTAGGATCTTGTAAACTTGTTGTATCTTGCCGTACAACAAATGCTGAACAAGAGCTTTCAGGTATTCTGTAAAAATTAGCTATAAAAAACTCCACACTTCCGCCTAATGATAATATGGATCTGACTGACAAGGAAGGTCGGTCACTCTTGGTTTACTCCCCGTGAGTGTCCCAGAGCTTCTTGCCATCGACCAATATGGCCGCCCAGCTGTCAACCTGACTTCACCTTTCTCGCTGGACACGCTTCCACCCTAATCTTTCCTCCAAGAAGCGCCAAATACATACCTAACAGAGGTGCCAATAACTGAAAATCGTCACTTTTCGGCGCTGATAAGCCTGAAAATCACCAAAAAGGCGCCGGAAATCGCCGATCTTCGGTTAGTGGCAATTTTTGGTTATCATCACACCCCCAGAACAGAACCCCCGTAACCGAGGACTGCCTGTATTGTATATAATAGTATCACTTAAAAATTGCTTGGCAAGAATTATATGCAGTATATATTCTGTATATAACAGTATCACTTAAAAATTGGCATGATAGAATAATGGCTTTTCTTATTGGTTAAAGCTGTCAGTTTCCTTTGGTAATCATACATAGGGGAATACAGAAGTTGGCATTATTTATGTTTATGGGGTGGTTAGGGGAACAAGGACAGATTTTGCAGTAGTGAATAATGTGATAAATCTTAATATTGTTTAGCTTTGTTTTGTATTGATATGGGAATCTCCCTTTGTGTTCAATTGGTATGTCTGGTCAGTTCTGTGGGGTTTAAAGAAAAATATATTTTGATAATGATAATACTCACAGAATTGAAGAAACAGCCATTTTACTTGCAGATTTCACTCTTTGGTACTCCTCTTATTAAGTAGTTTACTGTAATTAGTTTGCTTATTTTCATGTCCTCTTGAAATTTGTGGACCCCAAGCCTTTTCTCAGCACTATGAATTTTTTATTCCAGTTTTGTTGATGAGTATGATCCCACGATAGAAGATTCTTATCGAAAGCAAGTCGTGATTGATGGAGAAACCTGTCTTCTAGACATCCTTGATACAGCTGGCCAAGAAGAATATAGGTATGCGTTGCATTGTGCTGTAGTTTGTTATACATCTACCTGCTAGTTGTCCAGATGTTACAAGAGGGACTCGTACATATTTTGTTGACAAACTTGTAGAATAACAGTCCATAATTTATTAGAATTTTTGTTACAGGATTTTTTAAAATTTTAATTTGTCCTTCCATGAAAGGAATATGTATTACATGACACCAAAAATAGATATATCAGAGTTTTCGACAATTGAAAGTGAATATTACACATTAGTGTTACCAAATAGATATCCTTGTATGTATAACTGCTTTTTGGCCTTGCTGAGGAATAAATTTGAACCTACTGATCTACAGTCAAATATGAAGGGAAAACTAAGAAGATATTGCATTTCAGTTTTAGTGGGAGTAGCTGTAAGTATAATAGGCATGTGCCTAGCTTGGGGCTGTCACAAATGTAAGACTAAATAAAAGTGCAGACTATTGTTTTCATGGTACTGTAGATGGAGGACACTAGCACTGTTGATGGATGCCTGCCACGTACAGCAACTTTTATTTTCTTTGTAGATTCCTGACTACCATTGGGAAACTACAGAATGGATTTTGTAAAGTAGTTGTGTAAGGAAAACAACTAGAAGGATATTTCATGTGTATTCATGTGTTATGCTGTATCTTCCTGTAGTTATAAAATTTGTTTTTGTTTCAGTGCGATGCGTGACCAATATATGCGGACAGGAGAAGGTTTCCTTCTGGTTTTTGCTGTCAATAATGCTAAATCTTTCGAAGACATTAGCACTTATCGCGAACAAATAAAACGAGTCAAGGATGCAGATGTTGTTCCCATGGTTTGTAAGTGTCATTTTCTGGTGGTATTAATTATTACTTCTTTTTTTTCTCCTATTTTAGTGTAGATGCGTCGTACATGTATGATATTTATTTTTGACTGTGGATGTTGGTAAATATATGAATGTGATGGTCCAAACGTATTAGGATACTTCCAGTTCATTTTAGATTACAGTGTTCTGTATCTACTTTCTTTTTCCAGTGGTGGGAAACAAGTGTGACCTGCAGGTGCGTGCCATGGACATGCAACAGGCGCGAGAAGTTGCAAGAAACTATGACATTCCGTTTATTGAGACTTCGGCCAAGACTCGCATGGGAGTTGACGATGCCTTTTACACCTTAGTTAGAGAAATTAGGAAAGATGTAAGTAGTGCTATGTACACTACTTTTATTATAGATTTTTCTAACAGTTCTTCCTTTGTTGAATTTCTTTCTGTAGAAAACCTTATTAAGTAGACATTTTAACTGTTCTTATTTACCTGCAATACAATTTATTAAAAAGTTACATTTTAAAATGCAAAAAAAAAAAAAAAATATTGATAGCTTTCTCTGTGTATGATGCAATTCATTGTAGAACTCGGATATAATTTTTTTTTTTTATGAAACAAGGGCAGTCCACTGCAGTAATTCTGGTTTCGATAGTTTGAACCGTATATTGACCCATCCCTTTTGGTTGATTCAAGAGTCTGTTGTTTACCATTCAGCTTTTTCTCAGTTGCCAGCCCACGTGGATGTATTGAGTGTTATTTACTCTGTATCGTTAACGATTACATCGTTTTCTGGAATTTGGATTTGGCTTATCTTGGTTTTTGTCAATACTTTATATAGGATGTCATCCAAAGAGGATAAGACAAATGGTTTCGAGTCTAAGGTAAGAGGGTGTATACCTAGCTTTACTCTTCAGTTGACGATGGTCACAGCACTCGATATCTGATTCTGTATTTCCTACTTGCTGGAGGCTGCATACTCCTAGCGATCCCTATCTGGGACATTCCTATGGTCCTTGCAAGAGGATTCGGTATTCTCTTGGAGGTGCTCTCCTGGCGCCGGGCTCTCACCTAACACTGGGTGTTCACCTGGTGCCAGGCGTTCGTGTTCTACTTCTCATTCTCCTAGGAAGTCTGGTTATGCCAGTTCGTCTTCATGTCATTTATGAATGTGTAGGAGGTTTGTGCGAGTAGGCACAGTCGGGTGTGTAAATGCATTTGTTCCCCCATTCTCCTTCTTTGCTCAGGTGTCCTCATCAACATTTGACATCTCAGAAGACAGTGCCACTTTTTCATGCAGATGGCAAAAGTAGGAGCTTGTATCATGCTCCTCTTTCTGTCTCATGTTCACCATTGGGGACATGTAAGGCATGGGCACACATTGTAGTTCCCACTCTCCTCACGCATCATGCTGTCAGTCTCATTCCCTTTCTTTGTCACCACAAGCTCCTCCTGAGCATTCTAGGCACTTTCTCCAACTGTGTCCGGGTGAACACCGCAAGCTGCTTCCCAATTGGTGTTGATAGGCGTATTCTCCTGTTAGACAAGTGGATCCTTCTTCTTTGATTGCTACTGTCTCAGTACCAGAGCAGACTGGATTATGTTTCCCTTCTCAAGGTTTTTGATGTTGGCCCATTTGGCAGTTTCAGTTTTACCTTTCACCGAACTGTGTGTCAGCACAGGAACATGAGAACGTACAGGAAGCTGCTTTGGCACCAGGACACAAGATAGCACCAACCATTCCTCTGATATGGAGCAAGTTTATGCTTTCAAATTAAGTTTTTATTTTTGTTATACTATCTGAGTTTAGCAGATAGGCAAGGAGAAGCCAGAGAGCAAAGTCAGTCTTCTAAATAAGCAAGTCTTTGGAGAATATTAATAAATATCCCAAATGGCTGTTTTTCCTGAGACAAACGGCATCCCTAGAGAAACTGGATCCAGTTTAAGGGTGAGGCCAATCCAATTTTTTCTAAAGAATCTAGAGAATAAGAAATAAACCAATTTTCATGTACTACTAGTCTCCAGGGATTTAGAAGGCCATGAGATGGTGGAGTCATTGACCTTGTCATTTATAAGGTGCGTCTCTCCAGTTGAAGAACTCAGACCTTGCTTGGTGTTCAGGTGTGTCAACCGACTAAAGGTTGAGGTGTGGTTGAGGCCAGCAGTCACTTGTCGGGTTGGTCTGTAGAGGAATGGGAGCTACACATATTTTGACTGGAGATGTTTAGCGGAGAGGATCCTGTTTGTATTGGAAGAGCTATTTTAGGGCAAGAACTGGTTTACCTAAGCAATTAAGATGCACAACTCAAGAGTTTTGTTCCTGATAAGTTGCATTTTCACCTGGGCGGAAAGAAGAAATGTTTCTCTTTTCATCAGTTGCACCAGGAAATGACCTTTGTGACAGATCAGCTGAACAGGGAGGATCAAGTTCTGTCTTTGGAATGGACTCGGCATCCACAAGTCTAAAAAGGTTGATGGGAGTTGAGGGCACTGCCTGTGTGGATCATTTTGCCACTAGATTCTACTTTTGTCTGCTGGTTCAGGATCCAAAGCTTGGGCAGTAGACACCTGCTGTTGGACTGGTTTTATCTGGACTTCTATACTTTTCCACCTTTGTCTCTGATTCGAAGGGTTATGACAAATTCTGGCTAACAGGGAATTCACGCATGACCTTGATGACTCAATTGTTGCCTTGCAAATTTTCTGTCTCAGCTGACAGACCACCCTAGACCCTTCCCACTAAGGAGGGATCTTCTCCTGCACCCTGGATTTATGAAGTTTCACCAGAACCTCCTCAAGCTTCAGCTGACCATGTGGAGAATCTTGATGTCTCTTGCGAACGAGGTTTTTCCCAAGGAGTGCAGAAGATCAGTCATTGATTCTGGAAGGCGATTGACTGTTGCACTATATGAGAGAATTTCCTGCAACCATACCTCTTTATTAACCTAATGAAATATGCTACATTAAAGGTTTGTCTGTTCATGCCATGAAAGGGTATTGCTTCTTGTTAGCATCTGTATGAAGACATTCTGCTTTGGATCTCTCTGCGAACCTGGACATTAAGGAAGCCTTCAGTTCCTTAAATCTAGAGTCCTTAATATCCAATTAAACCACTGGGCTGGGACTTAATGCAATGCTGAAGTGTTTCAAGTATGCCTCCATGTAAGCCTTAAATAGCCTTCCTAAAAGATTTGATAATTAACTCTTTTTTTTTTAAGTCAGGGAATTCCAGGCTTCTCTTGCAACATAGGCTTACTTCCCAAAGACAGTCTTTTGCTTTTTGCCCTTCTTCAGGCTAAAGAATAGATATTAAGTCTCGGGCTCTTCCTTGTCTTTTTTTTTTCCTCTCTCTCTTGCTTTTGTGTCCCCAGTCTGTCATCCTTGTTGCCAGATGGGTAAATCCTCCCTACGTCCAGTCATAGCACGATCTCTAAGGGAAAGGACTAGGGACCTCAGACAGTGTTCTAAACCAGATTGACATATGGCAAAAAATGCCATGGTCTCTGTTTGAGAGCCTGGTCAAAGAAGTACACGCTAATCTAGACCCTTTTTCTTACCACTCCTGAAGGTAAGCTTTGCTAGGTGAGAGCAGTGGGAACTACCTTCAATTTCCAGCCTTGAGTGTTATCAGTGCAGCCCAGTGGAGATGCAACTCTGTATTTGCAAGATGTAGAGATTCAGTACAGATTATGGAGATTACTTTTGCCCCTTGTTACGACAGGGGAACTCATATCCTGAAGGATTAGGATACCTGTACTATAGCCTTTCCTGTTTACTTTGGAAATTTTTTGGAGTATGGTGTCTATTTTGAGATAGGTAGGAGCCTTCAGTCATTTACCTTCTTTGCTCTGCTGGCCTAGGCACAAGGCCATTTGTCCCACTTTCATCAAAGTGAGAGTGGTATCCCTTGCAAGGAGCCTCCAGCATCTTTCAGAAGTCCTTGCAGCCTAATGAGTAGTCCTCTCCTGGCAACAGTACCAGCAGATAGATTCTAATCATTAGGCAAGAAGCATCTTATTCCTGGTGGAATTTTGTGTTTCCCTAGGTTATAATTATTTGTCCTCACATCTTTTTCCCACCCTTTCTTCAATGTGCAAGTCAGCTATCGTAATAGAGAGAGGTAAGATTCGTTTAGAAAAATAGATTTTTATAATAAAATTTATTTTTTAAATACTATCCTCTATTATGTATCGACCCCCAACCTCCCCACTGATCTGGACAGAGAAAACTGGAATGTCAAACAATAGAGGTCTGAAGCACCCGAAAGTGACGGGTCATCAGACGGTTCAAACCATACGATCCTTTTAACTTTCTGAGTTTTCACATACTCGTCCTCCTACCTGATGCGGGGAACTACAGCTATCATAAATATTTAAAAAATAAATTCTGGTATAAAAATTTTTATTTTAGGGAGGAGTTGTTATATACCTAATGTATTTTCACTACTATAATGAATACAGGTTTGTAATATGCTCGAACATAAACTTACAGTGGGGGATTTAAAGATTAGGGAAAATTTATATATATATTTTTACACAATGGAGGATTATCCCCCCAAATGGGGCTAGTGCCATCAGTGCACCTCATGCGATGCGCTGTAGACATTACTTGAGGTTCTTTGCAGCATTCCCTCCTAACAGTTATTTCATTGTGCAACTGAGGTTTTCCTCTTGTTACACCTTTAAAGCCTTTTTACTCTGTTTCTTTTTTGGTGCTGAATGACCTCATAGGTCCCACCACTTGGCCTTTGGCCTGAATTTTATATTTATTGCATGAAAGGAATATCTTAAAAGACCACACAAGTCTTAAAAGTATTTCTAGTAATTATTTGGAAAAAAAATCTTAAAACACAGTCTTTGGGTTTACTTTGCCTTTATTGTTAATAAACAGTAGTTCTGAGGTCTTGCTTATGTTTACAGCACAGGTACTTGTACTTTTTTTGCAGGTCACTTAAGTTTTGAATACTCTAGGGATATGCTTGGAATGTTTACATATTTTACATTGATTGGACTTAATACTGATGATTAACCTGTTTATTTGTATAATCCATTATTTCTTTTATTTGCAGAGGGAACATAAGAAGAAGAAAAAGAACAATTCAGGGTCCAAAAGACCGTGTATTATATTGTAGAGACTTTATTGTGTTGTGCAGACTTTACAAAAAAAAAAAAAAAAAAAAGCAAGGCTTAAGGAATGGCATGTCCTCTTACTTGGGCCTAATTAATGGCGTGTACACTTGTTTTCATCACTCAATGCAGGATAAGTTTTGTCAGTGCTGTATGTTGACATACAATTCTACCCTCATTCGGAAGTCGAAGAGAACGAAGTCGTATGCAGAGCTGTGAACGTATTTTACTTGAGGTCTACAAGGAGTAGGACTGGTTTTGAGGGAAAGTTGTCCTTGGAAAAGTTGCAGTTGATGTTGACTTGTAAAAAGCCATGGTTTTTTTGTATAATTTCAATTCTACAAGCACGGAAAACTCCAGGCTAAAATATTATTAGAAGTAAACTTTTGTCTTCTTTAATGTAATGCCCTTATTTTATGAGGATTTTTCCCAACAGTAATTGGTTTAATTATGCAAGTTACTCATGTTTTACTAACTTAGGCAGTTTTTGACATTTTTTCCCTTATAATCCTTTAAAAATTTTCTTAAAACCAAAGTTTAATGTAGTGTAATAAACCATTCCTAAATTCACATATGTAAACACCCAGTACTATTCCATTGCTCATCTCATGTATACCATTGATTTAATTAGATTTATTTCAAGAAATAAGAATGTCATAAATATAAATTGATCTATTTCTAACAGATTTTATTCATTTACAAATTTAGAAAACTTTAAAAAATTGACAGTTACCAGTTTTATGAATTGAGAAGCCACATCAGTTATTTTCTTGTTTTTGGTACTTCATTTTTGGAGGAGGAATGTTCAGGAAAAGTTTTACTTAGACCCTTGCATTTTACTTAGATATTAAAAAGAATTAATTAATTTTTTTTTTATATTTTTGGGGTTATTTTCTTGTGAAGTCTTACCAGTCTGTATGCTTTACCAGTCTGTATGCTTTAATCTCAGTCTTTTTCCTTTATTGCAAGGATATTTTTAACTTGTGAAGCAGAGATGGCCCACAAAATTTTCCTAAGGAGTTGAGCATTGAAATCCTGTTTCCTTTATTCATTGTTAATATACAAATTAGAAACTACACTATTGATGTTGAATCCTAATCAGTTAAGTATCCTGTATCCCCCAAACTTCATATTTGGTATACAGAAACTTTTTTATTGCAGTATTGAATGCTGTATTTATTGTAGTAAGTAACCTTTCGGATTTTGACTACCCACTGGCTCTGGCGATGACAACTTTTCTCATTGAAAGTTCCAAGTTCGTGTGAATGAGACTTATTTTGATAAGGTGTCAAATTTAGAAGAATGTCGATCTGGAAAAAAAAAAAAAAATGATCTCATTGAGCTCTTGGCCGGACATAAAGTACATCATGTAGTTTGCAAGTCCGCGGAGGGGTAAGTCTTTCGATATGCGGGGCTGCTTGTGATGAAGTGGTCATTTCTATCTTTTAGTTGTGTGTGACTAAGTGAATCCCCCCTTGTATTTAGTGTGAGTGTCATGGCGTCTTCAATTTGATGTTTGAGAAAATGCATGGACGTTAAACTAGCTGTTAGCCAGTCCAGAGTTTGTTGCATCCTAATGGCAGACAGCTTATTTAAACAATTGAAAAACTTCTTTTTCGAGAAGTGTTTGTAGGTGAATATTTGTTTTCATGGGAAAGGTTTTTGTAAATATTTAAAAAAGCAGGAGTTTAGTAAATATTTAAAAATGTACTGCAATACTTCATATGTTATTCTTGAAATTTCTGGCTGGAGAGTAAACAAGGTGGTCTGTTATGACTTTTGATAGGTAGCTTAAAATGCTTTTGTATTTTGAATATTTAGCATTAGAATTCTTTTATATTGATGTAAACATTAAAAGTGAAGATTGAAGAACCGTGTAAGGTATTTTTTAAATGAAATATTGAGGCACAAAAAGTATTTAACAGATGTTTTAAGCACTAAAGGGAAACATGCACAAATATTTTGAATTATAGATGACTATATTACTTGTTTTGGAGTACATTAGCTCATTTTATTTTCCTACAGTAAACGGAGAAGTCTTTGATTTTATGATTTAATATATGTGTACTCGGATAATGAAGTGGCATTAGTGTATTTTTGAGGGAGTCTTCATTCTCCTGGCACAACGTATATGTTTGCCTTTCTTAAGTTCATCACATTTTCAGTTTACCATTTTTAAACCCTTTGAAAGTATATGCAAAATTGTTTTAGGAGCCTTTACATAATTGTTAGAAGCAAGACATTTCTTATCAGTCTTTGCATATTTATCTGAAGTGAAGAGGCATTTCTTTGCCTCTTTTACTGTGTTGTTTCTAAATTCCCTTAGTTTTCAGAATTTTTTCTTGGGAACTTTTTTTTATATCGATTACTTTTTCAACAGCTTTCACAATTTTTCTTTGATATCAATAACTGTTTTAATAGTTTTCAGAATTTTTTCTTTATAAATGTTTTAGTGGCAAATGGCTGCAGGAACTTAAGGTAGTATTTTTTCTAGGCTGTTAAATTTGGTTTTTATGTTACATGAATACCAGTCACAGTTTCAACTTAGTTTGGATTAATTTTCCAAATTTTCCATGTGTATCATGATTTGGTAATGAGTAGTTTAAATATAAATTATAGATATTTCACAAGAAAAATTGTTAAAAATGACATTAAGAGCAGTTGTTACATGGAAATATGAGTAGTGCAGACTTTGTATTTCGGACTTGACAGACTAAGTGCATACGATACATTGATGCTGCTGAGGAATATCACACAAGTTTAGCATTGTACAAATAACTTTATTTTACTGTACAGTATTGTATTTCCCAATTTGTTAGCATTTTACCAATAATTCTTCTGTCTTTTTCATTTCCCAATTTTAACTAGATTCTTATGTTATTCCACTTCCTTGTATGTCAGTGTGGCTATAGTTAAGTAAATATTCCCCACAAAACTTATTTTTAGATTATTATTCCCAGGTGGATTGCTCTACTGTTTTTTGGACGAATTTATAATGTGAAATTGTGGTTATAAATTTGTTACTTTGGGCTAGGAAAGGGTAATTTCCCCAAGGGAACCTACTTGAATGGTTGTAAAGTTTTAAGTAAAAGGCTCAAATTCATTTTTATCATCATTATGGTTGGACAAAAGTAATGGCTTTATAAATTTTTCTTAAATTGTAGAATTATTTGCAACTGCCACAATCTGTTCTGTCTGTGGTAAGGTATTGGTGTGTGTGCGAGGTTAAATATAGATTCTTAAGATTTCACGATGTTTTCACCAATTTCCATTTTTTCTCTGAGGAGTAAACATTTAGATTTGCAATAATAAGCTCAAATTAAATATGCAGATATAATACCTTACTTGGAATGTTTCAGATCATAACCTGCCATAAATTTTTTTATAGTTTAAAAACGACTGTAACACGTTTAAAAGCTCGGCCAATGTATATTAGTCGTTGCCATAAATTTGTACTGGTGCAGCTGGTCGCAAGGAGTCGAACAGTAATGATGGTGTTTATTATACTGTACATGTGTGTGTAAGCTGATGTTTAGCATTTGTGTCTAGAAGGTAAAAAAATATAGTTATTTCATATTTCTATTATTGTTATTTACTGTAAATATTAGTTGCAGAAAAGTGGTAAATTATATTTATTGTATTTTGTTTACATTATATATATACATATGATGTAGTAAAAAAATTTATTTGCAATTGTTATTGCAGTCTGATATTTCAGTGATTTTTGTCTTTAATTTTTATATATAAATATATAAAGAGGGCTTCACTAATTTGCTTACGGTCATCATGGACTTGAACAGTGCAGTTCTAAATTAAATGGAATAAATTTAAGCTTTACAGCAGTGTGTCTTTATCAGTCCACTTTTTGGAAAGATGTGTCTCATTTTCATCTGTTAACAACTACTGTACATTGTTTTACCTCCCTAAAAATGGGCGAGGTTTAAGGTTATGGGTGTGCCTCATTAATCTGCAACTAAATAATAATAATAATAAATACTCACAAGAGTTATGCACTCAGGATGGAAGAAATGCCCAGAGAAACGGTTATATGAATTACTATATGATTTGGAACTTTCACAGTCTTTATTGATAGCTTTAAAAACCAGTTATTTATTGGTAAAGCTAGTTTGAAAAAGCCAATTAACTACTGGTACAGATAGCTTAAAAAAGCCAATTAATATTAGTAAAAGCTAGCTTGAAAAGCCAGATAATATTGGTAAAATAAAACTAGCTTAAAAAGCCAATTAATTACAGGTAAAGTTAGCTTTAAAATCCAATTACTTATAGGGAAAGCTAGCTTGAAAAAGCCAATTATAGGTAAAGCTAGCTTTAAAAGCCAATTACTTATCGGTAAAGCTAGCTTAAAAAGCCAATTATTGGCAAAGCAAACTTAAAAACCCAATTAATTATTGGTAAGGGTAGCTTACATAAGCCAATTAATACTGGTAAAGCTAATTATTGCAAAACAATTTAACAAATTAGCTTGCAATAAACCATGTTTTCCCAAGCACAGCAAGTAAAGTAATTAAGTACAAATTTGGGAAAACTAACATACAGGTCAAAATGTAGATAAAATAGCACTGTTCAAAAATATATAAAAAGCTCGACTCCAGTGAACAAAACCTTCCGTCAACACAAAAGGAATGCATAAGGAACTTTGTATTTCAAAGACTGCACCACAACTTTAAATGAAATCTTTATTTTTGTTTCTAAAAAAATAGGCATCTTCATTTGATGCTATAAATATTGCAGTTGTAGTACTACAAAGAATTTCCTTTCTAAACACAAACTTGTTTAACTGGATTGTTACACAATTTTACAATAGCTGCTCTATTCCAAACAGCAGTGTCATTGAAAAAAATCAAAATCAATCAATTTTCTTGACAGTTTCATCTAATAAAATGCTGCTTTGTAAATACTGTAAATTACACATACATGTCTTGATATGTTCACAGTATATAGCACCCAAATCCATTTATGAAGTGTAAATGATCCAAGCCTTGATTATAATTACTGTTATGTATTAACTGTAAAATTGAGTAAGTGGTAATTATCACAAGTCATTAACAATCTATGGGTTCCTAGGGACTATAAAGAGGACCCGGAAAATGTATAAATAGCCAAAGAATGTATGAAACAGTCCAAGGAGATCATCATATTCATTAAGAGAAGAAAAGCTTGTTATAAACAAAATATAATCTGCTTCAACAAAAACAATAATTTTAAAAATAGGGAATTTAACATATTAAAGCTTATGTAAGCTTAACACTCACTTTCAGGGGAAATACGTAATAATTGTCTGAAATTGCTGTGGTGATTTCAAATTAGACAAATCAGTAATGGTTTGATACTGCACTTCATATCATATGTAAAATAAAGATTATTTTGTCTAACCAATCAATTCCCTTTCAAAGTAATAAAAATGGTAAGTATAAAAGAAACTTTGTTTCCATTCAAAGAAATAAAAACATAACCATAACTAAACAGATACTTAAACAAGTTACACTCTAAGGAATGATAATATTTGAAAAGCAGCTCTCCGAACAATGCTGGTTTTTTCAGTAAGATACAAAAAACTAAGTGACTAACGATAGACAACATACTATATATACACTTTGTTTACGATGCTGCTAAGTGGTTAACAGCCATAAGAAGCATCTTGACTTTCTTGTGGTTTGGATTGGCCGCCAAGAAAGTGTTGAGATTGCGCTGGAATCCTTGCAGCACATGGCGCATGTGCTCGCGGGTCACTGGGTGGCTTGGCTCCAAGTTCATGACGGCCTCTTCCAAATACCTAGAAAGAAAAACCTCACTAATTGCCTGAAATTTTTCAATTTTCCTCTTGGGGTAAAGTGAGAGTTTCAGTTCCTAAGAAACATGCTCAAAGATATTCATCTATTTTGGTTTTTCCTGTGAAACAGGGCTAATTATGATTGATGAGCTGGTCATGAAACACTTGGCTTCTCATAAACTTGCAGTTTCGCTGCTTATATACTTTTTTTATTATTTTTACAACCTTTTAGATATAAACAATAATCAATCGTATTTGTTCTTATCATTGCAAGGAATAATAAAAATTACTCTATTATGGGTTACTCGTGTAAGAAAATACAGTACCTCCATACTCAAATAAGTACACTGTATTTACTAAATACTGGTATTCTACAAGATCACAAAGTTTCCAGTAATGTAAACATACACTTAACTTACTTCAGTTTAAGATCGGTAAAGGTTGAAAGATCATGGGACAGCTGGTTCACTAAGGAGAGAAGTACATCTTGCGATAACGGACAAGGATTCATGTTGAACACTTGCTGGGGGTTCACTCGCTCGCAAACAAATACCACTAAGCCTAAGTCAGATGCTGATAGTGCCTGAAATTGGTAAAAAAATCATGAATATCTTCACAATTGATGCTATATCTGCCTAGAATTGGGAAACAGTACAAATCTCTACTGCAGCTTGTACAGAAAGTCTTTTAATGTTTGTTTCACAGAAACAACTTATTACCATGTTTTGTGATAACAGGAAAAGATTAAGCACTGGAGTCCAACAAACAATTAATGGTTGGGAATGCTGCCAATTGTATGGGGGATTTCCTCCCTTTTGATTTTTATTACTAATAGGGTAGCAACAAAAGCAAGGATTTTTTTTGTTTTACAAATATATCTTGAGGAACATATAATAATCATCTCAACAAAGTTTTTTAAAGATAGTTTTTACTTTATTTAAGTTCCAAGATCGCAAAACTGAAGTTCCAAGGTTCAAAAATCAGGTATAGTAGCTGCTCTCAGAAAGTCTCCATCCACAAGAGACTAGGACTATGGTAGAGTTGATTCAGAAGTTGGAGTTTGAACCAATTACACTGAACGGTATTTTTGCTGCATACAATTGAACTTTTATTTGCTTCACTTTTTTTTTATCCCTTTTTTTATGGTTACTTCTTTGTTAACTTTCTATGTATAACATCTGAATTTCAAGGGATAAAATTTGTTTATCATATAGCACTGTAAGAATCTCAAAGGGTAAATTTAGACTTACTTGCTTGAAGGCCGTGTTGAACTGACCCGACGATATTAAGCTTTGAACCTGCTGCTGGGCCACCTTTGGGTTATGTGGGTGAGCTGGGGGAGCAGGTGTGTGGGCTCTGCTCTTCGCATCAACGTTAGCCTGGTGTTCTTGCAAAGCACGAGCCACTTCCTCCCTTACCAAGGATTTGATGCGATCGCACACAGCATCTGAAATCCTGCAAAGATATTGTGTTGTTGAAATCCTTTATGTCGTACTTTTTTGATATGCAAGATAATCTTATATAAATCTGTAACGCCAGTAAGATATGTGACACAAAAATGGATACCTTTAATTATGCATGAACAAAAATTACAATTTCCAGTGATTTTCAAGTAAAAATAAAAAAAAATATTAGTAGAAATTTGTTGTAAGCAACACAACAAATTAAGAAAAACTTAAGTACAAAGACAAAGCAAGTACTGTACATATACATGATTAGCTTTAATCCTGATACTTTCTAAAGAGAATACAGTAAAAGAAAACGCCACACGAAAATCTCACGTGTTTTGCTGGAGAGAGAGCTTATTGATATTTTCCTGTAGGGTTTTTGTCTGGGCACCAAGAGCAGAACAGGCCGAGTTCAAGTTATGGGATGCTTTGGTGAAATTTTCCTGGATAGCTGCACGACCACTCTGGACCTCGGTCTCCACATTCTGCATGTCTGTTGGTAAACAATTATATAACTCTATTAGAAATCTCCTCTTATGTCTTGTGGAACTATAATTATTTCTTTGTCAGATTTTTAGTTTAGTGGTATGGTTAAAGTATCTTTTATAAATAGCTACAGTATTGTGGTTCCCAAATAATTTGTGAGGAATCTTGGAATGCAACTGGTGAACAACAGATTGCAATGTCTCTTATAAAACTCATCTCAATCTCTTACTATATACTTTTTTTAGGGAATTTTGTAGAGGTAATAACATGGATAACCCCTTCTTACTATGAAGCTGAAATCTGTAAATTTTGGAAACTGAAAACCAGTGTACAAATGTAGCAATCAGATACTATATTGTTAATGCACCCAACTTCACTGTACCTTCCACTTCTTGTCTGCATGTTAATAACTTAACAAGTATATATAATGCAATTAAATCTATGAGTACTTGAGTTAATCTACTGAGATGTCTGTACTTCATCTATTTTGAGGCGTCTGCACCTAATGATTCCTATATGCATCACAGAACATAAAATGCCAAATATCAACTGACTATTTTGGAAGCAACTTAACAAGTATTCTGCTTCATGAAGTTATCACCAATACAAAATATTTAAACCAATGGAAGAATTTTAAAAAGCCATAGTATATCTTTTGATGTGGCTTATAATCCATATTCTGAATTTGGAAGCAAAATAACAAACTAAAGGGCAACGATTTACAAATAATGTGAGTTTGCTCATCTTCAATTTTTTCCTCTTAACCTGAATTGTCTTTTGCTTTTTCACAAATTCATTTTCTTCTCTGGTTGAACTTTCTTTGATTATACCATCCCAGAAATTTGACCTACACTACTTAGGCTCATTCAAGCTTACAGCTACAATTTTCTAAAAGTCAGCTAATGTAAAGGAATAAGTAAAATTGTGGTTCAATTGCTTTCCCCAATCACTGGGGACAATTTGTAGTTTGTATCAGTTGTCCCTACTCTACAATTATTATTATTAGCTAAGTATTGTTACCCTCATTTTTCATTTCCTTGTACTTCCAATTTTTATTCATGTCACACAATAATATGGTAATAGCAACACAATGACACATAACAACACGTTAATACACCAAAGTTCCACTGGAATAATATGCTACTTGAAAAAACTAACACAATTTGATGTACCATCTAAAAAACACATCAAACTGGAGACATGCATGGTAAATAATCATTAAAAAATCTCATAATAAAAATAATGCCCTGGATTCTAATAAGTATTCTACTAAAGTTAAATTATGAAGTCAGAACTTACATTCTCTAGTACCACGACTAAAGCTGTCATTGACTTGAGTGAAGACCTGCTGTGTTAGAGCATTGATTCCAGGCAAGAGCATCTTGTTGTACGCTTCTCGGCACGAATTCTGGACTGTTGGCACCATGACCGAGCTCACAGTACTTCCTAACGTGTCCACGAAGGTCTGTGAAGAAAAAAATATACTTGTATAATCAGATAACACATGGAATGGAATGGAATATAAAAGTTAGATCATAGGCCAAGCAATGGGACTCATAAGGTCATTCAGCACCACTGAAAGGGAATTTGAGAGTAGAAAGGATTTAAAGGTATAACAGGAGGAAAACCTTGCAGTTGCACTCTGAAACAACTGTTAGGAAAGGGTGGAAAGTAAGATGGAAGAAAAAGAATATGAAAGGAGGAGGAATAAAAGGAATGAAAGGGGTTGCAGCTAGAGGCTGAAAGGACACTGCAAAGAACCTTAAGTAATGCCTACAGTGCACTGCATGAGGTGCACTGATAGCACAAACCCCCTACAGGGGTGGATGGATGGAACACTGTTGATTCCCAAGTGACAGGCCAAAGTGAATACTTTAAAAACAATATCATTCATACAGATTTTGGAAAAGGAAAACCAAATGTCATAAAAGTATCAAACAGTTAACTATTTAGCAAGAGCTGCCAAATTACACATCTTTGTCTCATCTGAAACAGATCTATAAATTTAAATCTGACTTACCCTCGAATGAACTAACTTGCTAACAGCGTCAATGACCTGTCCCTCGGCATTCCTCGTAAGCCCATGTAACTCTTGAGATACCTGAGATTTTACAGGCTCCATACTCTTTATAACACCTGGAAGAACAAAACATGGTGCTGTATTTACAAGTTTATAATCTAATAAGTTTACAAAAACTACTCCACATTTATATAACCAAAAATGAATTCAAAATAAGGCCTCTCCATAACTCTAATTTATGGAATAATATTAAGATATACTTATTAATCAAAATTCTCGAGTTTTACTAAAACTGAAGCACATGAACATATAATTCTTGCCAAATAAAATTCACAATGCATTATGATTACTAAATTTTTACATCTCCCATCAAGTTAAAGGCACTGGTTTTTAATTATGCAAGAACACATTTATAAATTAGTTCTTCATCTGTTTCCTTTCTGATGTCAGGAAATTCGTCAAATGTCTTAACCCCACTTTCCAATATAAGAGAGCCAAAATGTACATAACTTATCTTTCAAAGAGCCAGACAAAGCAAAACTGTAACACCTGTTATTATAAATATTCCTTGTTCAACCTCTCTTCCTTGATTTAATACAAGTATAAAAAGTAAAAACAAAGCTCTCTCTTTGTAAAGTAAAGAGGGCATTCAAAGGAGAGAAGCAAGTGTGCAGGATTGTTTTTCCAAAAGCACCAACCGTCCGAAGGGTATAGGAAGTTTAGTTTAGAGGCATGTTCAACAGGGTAGGTTTTGCTAAGGCCACCCTTGGCTAGATTGTACCTTAAGCTCACTTTTCTATGACCTTTGTACTAGCAAAGTTTTTGTCATTTTTCAGATGCTACCTGCGCCCAGCCAAGGAGTTTTTGAAGCGAGCACCCATGCCATTTGACCCAGCTCGACACAGTCTTGAGGCATCCTTCATTGAGAGCGCACGCATATCGGTGTCTCTCATAGCCCCTTTGTTCTCCCCTTTTGTTGAACAGCTGGGGAAATTGCCATTTGAACAGACCCAGGGCTTCTGATGCAACTGATCATTGCATTTTCTATTCCAGCAGTAAGTCTGAAGATGACAATTACTTCCAGTTCTCTTTCTTTTATCTCCCTCTAAAAAATTTCATGTTTCAAGTTTCCCTCTCTTAACCAGTCACTGACTAAGGAAAACCCTCGTAAAACCATATCCCATTTATAAAGTCAAATATAAGAAGTACAATTATTGTTGCCTAGTGAAATTGCATGAATTATCCTCCACGGTGTTAACGTATATTCTTGATCTAAGATTCATCCCCTGCAGTCAATTAATCATAAGTGAGAGGTCTTTGATATAGGAATGTTATCTGGATACGTCTCTTCCAGAATTGGGCATGCCTTCGAACCTGGCGAGAATCTTGTTTGGAGAAGAATTAGCATCCCAAGTTCTTCAATTCACGCGGTTGAAATTACTTATACATGAGTCACAAGAGGCCCCAGCTGTTGCATTATGCCCTAATTCATGTTGAAATATCTTGCGTCCAAAGTGGGACCAAGTTGGAGTTGTTATTAGCTCCCGTAAGAACCCACTTATATTCTATTTTTGTTGAACTAGTTGTTTGAGTAATGAAGTTGATTAGTTCATGTGTTCAGAATAAATCGATATATTCAGTAATCTAGTCTCAACTGGCAACCAATCTAATTATGTTAATTATCAGTCTTTTTTAGGTAACTTTCAGCCTTAATTAATAGGATTACGTGGGTCTTAGGTTAAGCAAGGCAATATAAATTCAGTAAATTAATATTTAAACTCATCAGCCGAATGACCTACGTAACACTGTACAAGTCTCACCTGGCAAAACTGTACTTCTCATCTCCCCTCTCAAGGTTGACTCAACAACTGGTCTTATTGACGAAGCCACAACGTGGGGTAATTCCATATGCACATGGGACTGAGCAGCTCTCATTTCTTCAACCCTGCAAGATTAATTATATATTTATACATATTAGCTTACCCGACTACAATGCAGATTCTAAATTATATATCTGTCCAAATTATTTGAGGATTTGTATGCATAAATTATACACTACATCAGCTTGAAAATGTTCAACTTCCCCCAAATATTCAGACAATACCTATATCTATTTTCTGGAAAAACAATTTTTATCATTATTAATGATCCAATTTGTTAACAGTTAATTTTAAGATGTTAACCTCACACTGATCATTTTAAAAGTTCTGACTTTTCTCATGCTACTCTCAGAGGTGTTTCCTTACTGTAACAGATTCTTACTACCAAGGAATGGCTCGCAAGATACAAAGGGATCAGAAGAAAATTAAGATGCAGAAAAGAAATGCAACTTGGGGCTAAAGGGATGCAGCAAAAAATATTCAGTGCTGATAATAGTGTGAGGTACAAGGCATACTGTGTGCAGCACCTCTTACAGGGCTGGAAGGGATGCTACAAAGGACCTTTGGTATTGTCTAAAGTGTACTAAGGAAAGCAAACTATAACCATCATTGCCCTCCAGGGAATATTTATCCTCCATTTTTTCCCAATAAGGGTCAGTGAGTTCTTACATCACAAGAAATAAAAACAATTTACATGTTATAGAAGAAATGGCAAAGACAAGCAAACCCAGGCCTATGGGAAAATACTTACTGTTTGGCCAGTTGATTAACCTGTTGTATGGCTTTGTCTAATTTTGTTGCCAGGGTCAATGTCTGTGACAAAGCTTCCTTAGTTTGTGTCAAGGCCTCTTTGTTTTGCTCCTGACTAATGTTGATACAGGTCATCATCAAATTACGTAGTTCTGTGATGTCAGCGGCGCTCACACTATTGAGAAAAAAATAATTATATACGTTATATTATATTGTTATTACTAAATTAGAATATTTTTTTAATATTTGCACTTACATTTTTTTATTAACACAGAACTACAATACAATAGCATATGTGTAAATGCATCCCTTGCTGGTTTTTTCTCTACCACTGACCCTTTTTTTACTTCAACTCTTGTATTTTTCCCTTTTTAATTGTATGGAGGCAATACCCAGCTGTGAAGATGAGTTCATTGGAGGCCTTCAGCCTACACCAGATCCTGATGTTCAAAGTATTTAGTCTACTTATTTTGTTCATTAAATTATTTGTACTTTTAGTGTCTCAATTCTTCTAGTTATTGTCTTATATCTTTTATTGTTTACTTTGTAATGCCACATTATTTACCTAACATCTCAGAATGATGAAGCACATGACTAGTAAAAAGCTGGACTGTGAGTAAATTACAAATCAATACAACTTGTAAATCATAAGATTAATGAACATAACCTGAATAGCCTGCAGAGACAATCTGTTGTTTCCACAACCTTTCTGGACAAAAAATGTATTGTCACAAACATTGCATAATATTCATCCATACAATCCTCCCTGCCAGCAAAAAAGCTGCTTAACACTAAAAACTAAAACTTCAAAAATTCTTAAAAATTATTTTGAACACATTACCCTGGAGTGACAGGCCCATTCAACAGAGCCTGATCCATATGCAGAACTCTGGATTCCGAAACACTTCTCATGATGGTTTCTCCCTTGGCCGAAGGCATGTAGTTCCTTGCTCTCTTCGACTGAAGACCACTGCTAAAAGATCAAGAAGAGTGCGGTGTCAGCCACATAATGACGTAGCAAATAAGTGATAATCACAATGAGGGAAATTATCAAAATTGCAGGCACATTAAATTGGACTAACGTGCATGAAACCCTAATCTTCGTTCACCTTATGACAGCAATCATAAAACCATTATCATCGAGTCTTTCAACGTAACAACTGAACTAAAATTCCAAACTCACACAGGGCTGGCATAAAAGATTTGTTCTTGAAACCTTATCTAAAACTGTTCTTTAAAACCTTAACAACTGGAGAAATTAACAATGAAAATTTCTATAGGAGATATGTGTCCAAGAGGTGACATATATTGTTTGCTGACAGAAACTCCACACACAACAAGTTTTATAGTTACTGTACTGCATTCTTTGCCATCACATTTTTCCCTTTAAGGACTCAGACATGAGCTATTTGAGTTAAAAGTTTCCTAATGAAAGAAAACGTGTTACATATAATAAATCACCTGCTGAAAAAGAGACATTTCTTTCAACTGACATTTGTCATTAGCAAAACAGGCTACCCCAGCTCTCTAACATTTTAACAGCAAACGAATCCAACCTACAGAATTTAGGATTAAAGGCCTATCCAACCTTCAGCCCAGCTTAAAACATTTTAGATCCTACACATAATATTTTGAGTGTAATGAAAATCAGACTGAGGCTGAAGAAAAATTATATATCCTTCACAAAAACTGAATACAAGGACACCACTGGTGGGGTCTGTAAGTTATGCTGGGTGCAATAACTTTCCAATCCAATCTCTGACACGTTTGAATTATATTTTGAAGTAGGTCGAACTCAAGAGGTGGTATTTGTACTATGTATAACCAAAAAGATAGTAAATAATTTTATGTAACATGACAAATTTTTTAATTAATTTTGATTTTTCATAGCTAGCATACCTAGGGTCTTAACATAAGGATAAATCTTCTAGTGCCAGCTGGAAAACAGGGGATAGTCTCTCGCCAACTTTACTCCCTGACGGTACTTCTACACCAGTGGGCGATAGACCAATCAGTAGACCTCTCAGCCAGGTGTATCCCAGGCAAGAGGAATGTGGTGGCCAACAAACTGAGTCATCAGGGTCAGGCCCTGGGGACAGAGTGGTCCTTACGTCAAGAGATAGTGGACAGGCTCTTCCTCCTTTGGGGAAGACCAATGATAGATCTGCTTGCAACAAGGTTCAACTTTACTCCCTGACAGTGCTTCTACACCAGTGGGTGACAGACCAGTCAGTAGACCTCTCAGCCAGGTATATCCCAGGCAAGAGGAATGTGGTGGGTGACAGACTGAGTTGCAGGGTCAGGTCCTGGGGACAAGAGATAGCGGACAGGACCAATGATATCCTTGCAACAAGGTTCAGGAATGGTGACAGGTGAAGACTGAGTTGCAGGGTCAGGTCCTGGGGACAGGGCGGTCCTTACGTCAAGAGATAGCAGACAGGCTCTCTCTCCTTTGGGGAAGACCAATGATAGATCTGTTCGTAACAAGGTTCAACAGGAAGCTAGAGGTCGTCTGTTCAGTTGTCCCAGACCCCTTCGCCATGGCGGAGGAACCCCTTCAACATCCTTGGCACAACCTGGAAGTTTATGCCTTCCCTCCCTTTTGCCTGATCCATCAGGTCTTGAACAGGATAATGATTTCCCAGAATCTCACCAGACAAACTGCTCTTGTGTCCTGTCCGGGCACTGCATGGTTACCTAAAAAGGACTCGTCTCCTCAGGCTGAGGTGTTGAAGCCTATTTGTAAGCACAGGCCGGATCATGAATGAAGTGTCCAAGAATACATCTGATTTATCTTGAAAGGTAACTAATGTTCACTAAGCAACTGTAACTACCCAAAACATGGAAGAGTTCAAGAGATATTTAATTCACACGTGGGATGATTAAGAGCAGTGCGTGGATAAGAGAACTGGACATCCTAATGCTGAAAGAAGGGAAGTGAAGGATGGGACCCTGGTGATGAAAGTACTAAAGGAACTACATGCTTAAAACTACTTACATTCTACCGATTGGGACTCATAAATCCATACAAGTGATATACTTTAAACAGAAATTTGGATGTAAACCTGTCATTCTTAAGAATGACACTGACAATGAAGTCCTTAGATAATAAAATGTATGTTATATTTGTTTTTGTACCAATGAGTTGCTCTACCTTACAGTTCTTGTTATTAAGATAAATGATTTCTTCGACCAGAGTATTTTAAATGTTGGCAGGGAACAGAAAGCATAAAGGTGCCTAGTCAAAAATAAAAAATGATTGATAAAATAAACTAAAA
The DNA here is from genome assembly GCF_040412425.1 of Macrobrachium rosenbergii. Classification (NCBI taxonomy): domain Eukaryota; kingdom Metazoa; phylum Arthropoda; class Malacostraca; order Decapoda; family Palaemonidae; genus Macrobrachium; species Macrobrachium rosenbergii. The sequence continues at coordinate 14,482,255 of NC_089770.1, read as the reverse complement.
AACGATAACTAAAACCTAATAAAATCACATACACTGACACAAATTAGTGTAATGTTCCAAATTGCACAAAACAAACTACAGTGATCAAGAGGTGCAAAGGACACCACAGTCATTATTATTATTATTATATATTTCTAGGCACTCAAAAGGCTTGCCTTAATAATCTGTTGAAAGTTGAAGTAAGGTACAGTTGAAGTTGAACAGTTAAATGGAATGACAACAGATGAAAAGTAAAAGCAGAAAGTATTGCAGCTGGGGCCAAAAGGATGCTGAAGAGAACCATTAAAACTAATGACAGTGTGCCAGTCAGTGCACAAGGTAGTACCTCAGTATTAAAAGGTCACCATAGTTGAGCTGGTACATCACATACGAAAACACATGCCAGCCACAGCAATTTTAAAACTACAATAACAGCAACCACGAAAATAATAAGCAAAAGAAATGCATTTTCCTGCTAAAATAATCAGTAACTTTTGGATAAAAACAGGAAAATGACATGGAAGGAGAGTGAACTGAGATCACCATCAAACAAAGGAACCTGCATCTACAAATGTGGAAATTCCTGGTAAAGAAGCCTTGGCAAAGCCACATGTTTTTGGACATAGTTAAATAGTCAACACCTTGCATAACATGAATAAAACTGACATCTAAAACAGAACACATACCATAAATAGGCACAGATTGCCCCTTCATCTAAGCATAACATAATTGACATAAGGGGATATTGAGGAAGAGTTCTAAGGGGATATTGAGGAAGAGTTCTTAAGTTATCAAATATATCTGTAATTGTCCACTTATACTATCAAATAATAATAATAATAATAATAATAATAATAATAATAATAATAAGCATTTTTCAAATGAGTGATAGCTACTGAAGTAAACATTCAGAGAGAGAGAGAGAGAGAGAGAGAGAGAGAGAGAGAGAGAGAGAGAGAGAGAGAGAGAGAGAGAGAGAGAGAGAGAATGTTCAAAGTCCTCTTTTTACACATTCCTCTAAAAATGTGACCTTCGGGGTCATACTCAAATATTTGGTAAAATGCTCATCCTGATCCATACAATTTTCAAGGCTTTTCTTTCTAATGAAAAAACATGCAAACCTCAAAAGTAGAAGGAAATAAGAGATATTGAGGAATATAGAAAAGAACCTATACACTTATGCAACACTAGGATAATAAATATTAGATGCACATGCAATGTTACCAGAGACTACGTTTCTGAGTCAGTAATCAGCTTCTTTGGTGTAGTAACCAAAATCACCCAGGTGTGCCATAGCAATGTTTTTCAAATCCATGAAATCCTCAAAGAATTCTCATGTCATTCAAAGCAGCTACTAAAGATGATGATCTTACACTTGCGGCCTACCATATACAGCATATACAGTACTCTAAAATGACCATCACCAATATCTTGGCATACTACGGAAATATTTGAATGCTATATCAGACAAGAGGCTGTACGATTTTTCATGCAATTACAGTGTACTCAAAAATCATCATTACAACACTGAATGGCAAGTTGTACGGTATGATAAAATACAATATTCATCAAGCATGTAAGTTTCATTTCTTGTCACATACAATAAGTTACAAAGCATATGGGAGCAAAGACCTATGTACTTTTAGGGTTAGGATGTACTTTGCAACAAAAGCAAGAGGTAAAAATCAAGATGGAGGTTTTTTTTAAGCATCACACTAGAGGGATTCCTGAGACGGGCATTATTAGCAACATATTATTACCTTTGCTGTGAAGCGGAACTAGCGGACCCAGATGAATCAGGGCTCATAGCACCACCCTTGATTTCAGCTTCTAGTTGGGCACAAGTTAACTGAGAAGGTAAACTTTTCAGAGATGCAAACCTACAAGAAAATCCAGTATCCAATCAAAATTACTGAATTCCTGGTACTTTAAAGTGTAACTAAAAAAAGTACCTCCAGCCCCCAAAAGCAAGTGTGAGTTATGTTTAGGTATTAGTGCTTTATTTTTTATTCAACCTAACCTAAATTTAAGTGAGTTTTCAAATGAAAACCATTAACATAGACTATTTACACCACATGAATTGAGAGTTAAACTGAACCATCAACTCATGTACACCATGCTATAATGTATTAATCAAATCATAACACTGTACACAACTTTGTTTATGTCCCATCACCCAATATTCTGCCGAGCCAAAACAAATATCTTACAACTGGACTGCTTCATGTTGGCTATTACATATATACAAGTCAATAAATATGTTGCTTACCAACTAGATACTGTCTTACCAACACCCATCCAGTATCAAGGACAAAGCAAATTAACCATCTTTTGCCATTCATGTCTCTTACTTCCAAACTAAAGCATATGACTACTTCTCTTCACACAACAATGCAATTGACGTAATGCACTGAAATGAAGTCTGTTCATATAACCTATCACCTACATTATGACATATGGATTTTAAAAAAATTTTTTAAGACAGCTCAAGATGTACAAAGGAAAATTAGCACTAACAGTGCATTATGTTGGCAGACAAACCAGGACAAAAGCAATGAAAATGCACTTGGAAGAGATATCGAGGCTAACCTCTCCTGATGTGCAACCATCAACACAAAACTGGCTAAGTGAACCCGATTGGGAGAGGAACGTTGTCCATATATTTGAGACTACTATATAATGATACTTGAGAATGCAAAGATATAATTCTGATCATGAAATTCTAATTTCTTGTTTTACACCAAAAGAACTAAAATCCAAGATAAAGGTAGTCTAGATAACAATATTTTGCATGTTACTACTAAATTCCCTTTTAAAATTTTCTATTCTTTTGGCATCATCGCTCATCACTTGACTGTGCATGCTTAATAGTGCTTCATAATTCTGATCATCCTTTGCATTCAGAAGTATTACTTATTATCATCTAAGCTTTAGTACTAATAATGCAGCTAATTTCTATGGCCTATCCTTTTCTTTTGTGAGGTTCAGTACCACAGTTTTCTAAAAGCTTTGTTCCCAATTTGACCAAACCATGGCAAGGTCTGAATTACATGGCTGAATCTAGATGTCAGAAGTTTAAAATTGGTGCAAATAGTTTTCTGTTGAGCTGGCTGACATTAGTCTGGCTTCACAGTTGAATGGTTTTATCTTTTTATTTTTTATTACATATAATTTATTGTTTATTTTGTTAGTACTGGGCAGCTTTCGTCACTAAGGACCTTAGGCTTGTAGAATTCTGCTTTTCTAACTAGGGTTGTAGCTTGGCTTCTTACAATAATACTGTACCCACTCAATTTATCATATGTTCTGGGGGTTTGGCCCTTAACAAATTAGCAAAGGGCCTGTAGTATGGCCTACGCTGGAAAATTCACATCTTAAAGTAATTCTATATAATTTTTTGTCTAAACTAAATAATTTACTTTATAATCATTCAATTCAAGAGATTTATCTGCAATATGCAATATGTTTCATGTTTAAAAAGGTAGCCTAACAAAATAACAATTACAAAATGTTGCAGGTTAGTAAACATGTCTGATATTCTGAGGGATTAACAACACAATCATTTAGTTCCCCAATTCAACTTGACTTGAACTTACCTGCTATCAACACAAAGTTTATGAAATATAAAAAAATTACCCAAAACAACTAAACAATGAAAATCTACCACAGAACATGTAGCAGAGAACAATTATCGCTTGGTCATATTTTCACATTTAATTTGTCATTATTGAAAACTTAGATATGAGCAAGGAAACTTCTACAATGGAAAACCATTACAATGTTGTTTACGTTTATAAAGAACTGAGGAATCAATCTGCCATAAGCTACTTCTGATTCTTTTAACCTAAAAAATTACTGATGAAGGAAATCCATTAACTGCCACATTGCACCTAAATTGTAATTTGTTAATTTTAAAATTCTGATTAGTGACCCATATAACTGCATATACCTAGTTTTAAGGAAATGTCCACTTTGATTTCATAATACTGTTAGTGAAAGATTTCTGCAGTGTATACAAATCACTAGAAAGAGTAAGAAAGTGGATATTATGGTAAGTCAGAGAGGGGTTCTCTTAAAACAGATGTCTGAACCACTTCTATCTGCTGCTTCAGTCTTATAAGCAATTTTTATTAGTCTAATACCTCTGCACATGTAAAACTGTGTCCACACCAATAACAGGTTCGTAATTTATATAAACACATTTGCACAATACACAGAACAGTTTACTATATACAACGCTACTACTCACATTGCTATTGGCTGTGATGAAGAACTTGACTGCTGTGAATCGAATCCAAGAGTGACTGGGCAGGCTGAGCATGCAGTGCTTCAGATAAGAGGGGAGACTTCTGAGGAATCATGGCTTTCTGCTGCTGTGTGACAGCAGCTTGTGGAGGTTCTACCAAAGACTGCAGAGGCTGAGACACAGGAGATGACTGAGGCAATGGAGGAGGTTGTGGCAATGACTTGGAAGGCTGCTGAGGTTGTGGGAGGCTCTGGGAATCTGGGATGGGCAGAGGTGGAGGCTGGGTGTGGGAATGGGACTGACGCAAAGCCTCAGGCTCTTCTTCCTCTTCCTCATCATCAATGTCATCATCCTCTGCCATCTCCACCTCCTCTGGCCCACGTATGTCTTCATCTTCATCTTCAGCATAGTCTCCTGACTTTCCTAAGATAATAAAATTCAATGTTTGTATCATACAAAAACATACTTTTCTTAAGAACCTAATAATCACAAAATGTCTTACTCCATGCAGAATTTATCCAACACACCAATGTCCTGAAAAGACGACACCCACCCCATCAGTTTAGGCTTATACCACCGCTCTACATCTTTACACATTCCATTGTTTCCTAGCCCTACTGGGGATTGAACATGGCATATCCCTTATGATTAATGGGTTTGTAAGAAGAACGTGTCTTGATGTCATAAAACACTGCTTCCTCATTACAAGACATAATCAAGGATTCCTGAATTTCAATGTAGAAAGAAGGACAAGAGAAAACAATGCCATCATGTCAACAATACAGCCACACAATAGAATTGGTGTAGATACCGGGTGATGATAGGAGCCTGGCCTGATGCTCTGTACAGCTATGCTCAAACATGAGACGACAGGATTCTTTTCGTATCGTCCAAAATCTCAGACTCACCGTAACGTCGCCAAGTAGTGTTAAACTTTTTTTTTTTTTAATTTCCAATGTCACACATGTCGACAAGTTTGCGAATTCACAGCTAGCAATATTTTCCCTATGGTTATATAAATATGATAACTTTTATGCATTGGTGTAATTCGTAACCTGTGTGATTTGAACAGATTTTCTTTTTTACATTTTTAGCTCAAAGTACTGTGTGAAAAGGTTAGCGGTGCTGTTAATTACAGCACGCTTAACATGCTCCTCGGGCTGGTCAGCATAACTACCTCTGCAGCATTATAACAGTAGACCTAATAAGCTCAACAGTCATAACAACATTTTCAAAATAGGAATATGAATTACAACAAATTTTCTTTGAATGCTGAAGTCGTAGGCTGTGCTCAAGCTGCCTATACTTTGCAAAATGATTTACAGGTCTAAAAAAATAATCTAAGCCTTCTGAGATGTAATCTCTGTTACTAAAGAATTTATTTGTAGAGATTACCTGTCCTTTGAGGAATAAAAGATGATGATAATTTTAATTATATGGAGAAGATGGCTATTAATCACAATATCTATTAGTATTAATGTCAAGGGCTATGGAACACTTGTTTTTTAACTGGCTTAAAATATTATTTTCTTAAAGGTCCTGCTGCTCACTTTTAATGTATAATTTGTTCATTCATAAGGTAACCTGAAGTGCAAGAACATGCAGATAACTTCATATGCTTTCTGGACAGATACTGTTAAAACAGGGATGTGAATGCTAAGCGTAATGTATCTGTAGTAAGTAAAGAAGTCTAACACACCTAGGCCTAGGAACAAAATCTGGGCTTTAACAAAAGAATAAGTGCATAGGCGAGTGTTTGCTAGTAAGCCATAATTTTTTTTGATGTGGTTAAGATATATAACTTTAATCATTTTATTTTTATGAATATCCAAATATTACTAAAACAAACATAAAATAAATGTTTTCAAGATAATTTCATTGTCGCTTACTCATTGTAGACCTATGTTCCAAGTGGTTGCACCACCACTCGAATGGTTGCTTCACACACTCCACTAACTTGTTGCTATCGGTGAATGCATCCTTCTTTTGTATTTACTTACTGTATTTACATTTTTTCAATGTTGAGGTGTAAAAACAATCAAATAGAACTATTTCAGATTTTATAGTTGCATTGGAAGCAATATTAATGTTATGAAAATTTTTTCGTTTTTTTTATTTAACATTTGAACCGAGGTTTGATGATGACTTTTATTTGTCAAATACATTGGTGATGAGTTAACGATAGTTTTGAAAATGTCTCGTAACTGTTTTTCCAAAATTTAGCTGCATGTGGTATTTTCTTACAGTTTTGAAATATATGACAGATTTCAGCCTTATGAAACATATTATGGCCTTACTGTAAGAAATAATCATGTTTTTCCATTGAAATAATCGATTAATATTGAGCATGTTGGGTTGTCAGTTTGTGAATTCTGAACGAAATCCTATGCAATCATGTTGCATCACTTAAGAGCATAGCTGTACCAGGTGTGTTCTTATCATGGTACAACTGAGAATAGTCCTACAAGGAATAAGACATTTTATGATCAATGGGTAGTAATGAACAATACAAAGCTTAAGGAAGTATTTCTCAGTGAAAAAATTTTACTATCAGTTATACCTTTATATCTTGTTTTATGGAAATCATTGTCTGATATGCATGAATGATAGTGTCAAGTTAAAAGTACAACAAAAATCTATTAAGCCAAACACCATACCATTTTCAGAGTGAAGAATCTGTTGGACTTCCAATGAAGGCGATGACGTGGCACTTGTCCCAGCTCGCACGATTGGAGGGACTACAACCTCAGAGGTAGCTAAAGGTGCATCCTCAGAATTTGACTGCAATAAAAAGAATTTATTTCAAAAGATCTGTAATCTGAAATGCAGCTTTCTGACATACAAAAGCCTCCATTTTCAGTTAATCACTGATAATATTATATTCAATATGGTGAAGTGAAATTTTCAACAGTTTTGTAATCAAGAGCTTTACTGAAAGATGAACATTAGGTGATCCCATTGACATATTAATTTATAAAACTAATGACAATGGCTAATCTATATTACGGTAAAGTGATAAATTCCTTTTAAAACTTTTTTATCTAAGTTGAACCTTGAAAGGCATTAAAATGATAAAAATACAAAAAATACTCAAATCTTTCATCACTGAGATTCTAGATAACAAATTATACTCTCATACCACAGCAACAAAAGTAAATTTTCACTAAATAAAGGCTTCCATAAACTTCAATGAAAAAAAGTTTTAACATTATAAACAAGTAAAACCCCAACAAACACTGTCTGCTCACAGCAATGCTAATAAATAATGAGCAAGTATTGGTATAAATTAACAAAATAAATTTAAGTTCAATTAACCTTCAAACCATGTGGAGGAGGGGTTTCAGAAGGCGGAGGAGGCAGGGGCGTGGGTACCGGAGACTTAGATGATCCGGCGACCACAGAGCCTAAGATATTCAGTCCATTACCATTTTCCGCTTCCCCCCCTGGCATCAGGGTGCCCGAGCCGCAACGCAGCAAAAGTGACAGAGCTGCGCTCTCGAATTCACTTTTGAATGACGCATCATATTTGCTCGATACTGGGGTGACAACCTGAAAAGAAATGTCTACGTGTGAAGTGTTGCAACAGTAGGCAATGGTAGGCTAATGAAACCTGGAAGAAACAAATCTGATGTTTCATTTCCAGCAGTAGTGACCCTAGACAAAGCAACTCTCTTTAATCTCTAGAAACAATGACCCTGGAAGAAGCAAATCTGACATTTCATTTTCAGGAACAGTTTCTGCTAGAAAAATCTGAGCTTACTTGTTGAAAAAACACTAAAGAACGATAAAATTTGCTTTACAGCCTCATAAAGTTGAAAAATATATTATATACAGTATTATATTTCCTAATCAAAATGGATTCAATGACCTGGTTAAAATCCATGGATGGCTTGATTAAATATTTTCTGATCATTAATAAACATTCTAAAATCTAGTTAGGGATACCCCTAAGGGTTTGTTCTTGATTAATGGTGCTAGATCTTACTTGGATAATTATAAATCTTAAAAACTTATTAATTTTCCATATAACAATTGAAGATTTGTAGGCATCATTGTCAACTAAGAATGTAATTTACAATCAACATTATTGTGAGCAAGTGCTGTAAAAATTTTTCTACAATATAAATAAGCAATATGTTGGGCTACAGAGGATTGTTGGCTATGCTAAGTGTAAACTATTCTCAGTTCTTTTCTTTACTTTTTGGTGTTTCCCCACCAAACTGTCTTATTTCAATTTTCACTCTGACTTACTAGTCACAAAGATTACTCAGTTTCCTCAATGAACTACATTGCAATAAAAATCCTATCAAAGAAATACAAAATAAAAAGGAATGATGCTGTAAAGTAATAGGAAGGGATGTGGCAAATTGATCTGGGTAAAAGGGCATTATCAGAGACCTTGAGCAGATGGAAACTCAAGATTCCTTTTCAACAAACTGATGACATTTATAAAGGGCAAACACACTTCACAAACCTTATTGGCACGTTTCACTTCGTCAGGATTATCTTCCGTCATCTCAGATTCCTCTGGCTTTCTTGGAGAGCTGAAGGAGTCAGGTGTCAGTAAGTTCATTGGAGGCTGAAAGTGAAATGCCACAACAACATTATGGAGTGCAGAAAACAAACATAGCCTACAGTAAATATTTATTGTGAAGAGAGTTAAATAAATCTTTGAAAAGACATTTTTGTTGACAACCAAGAAAGAACTTTGTACTGCTATCTTAGCACAAAATGCAAATATGAGTGTACATGGTTAGTTATGTTTGTATAAAATTAAAGTATACAGTTGACCCTCCAAAACCATGGAACATAAAGTTAACACAACTCTCACTACTGAAAAAGGACACCTGAAATTAGTGAATTTTTTTAGGTTCTCACCTGTGTAGCAGGTGGAGTAGTAAGGGCACTTTGTTGTGATGGCAAAGCAGAATTCTGTGGTGATGTCAATGCATCAGGAGGTGGTGGGGGAGGCGGCTGATTTTCTACACCTCCACTGGAACTGTTGACAGTTCCACTCCCCTCCGACACCGTTGAATTCAAGGTTAGGCTAAGATCTGATAATCCATCCCGAACTACTGCGGAGAGAGGACATTATTACTGCTGCAAGGAAATTATGATGTAATGTATTACAAAAAAAAATAAAAAAAAAATAATAAGGCATATTCATTATTACTGCTGCAAGGAAATTATGATGTAATGTATTAAAAAAAAAATAATGAGGCATATTCATAATTATCAGTAGAAATACAGTATGTTAAGTCTGTCTCCTTTATTTTGGAAAATTCCTGGGAAGCTGTTTGGTTCTTACTTCCTTATTAAATTACTTCATATTCAAGTATTCAAACTAATTTGAAATGACAAAACATTACCATGCAAAAATCAATAAATGTCCTACTAATGGTAAACCAATCAAACAATGCTTTTTAATTTTAGCTTACCTATTGAATCCTGGGAAACACTTAAATCTAAGGCTCCAGCACTGCTCGGTGGTGGGGCAGTAACAGCCATGGCTGGCTGAAAACGCAAGGTTGCTTCCTGAAGAGATTTGGTATTGATCAAAACGCAGCGAACCACAACACCTCCCACTACGTCGAAACTATCGCCATCATCATCGTCTCCTTCATCTGCAAACATGAAAATAGTAGTTGTCAAAGAAACCATAATCTCAATATATGTAAATGACTAGATGCTGCTTAAAAGATTAACCCCCAACAAAAATAAATTAAATGTTTTTTTAACATACCCCATACCATCTCAAACTTCTTTCTTTAAATTTGTAAGCTCATTCTAATTCAACTGGATTTGCATCAACTTCAAGTGTTATTGGTAACGAAAGATAAGAGTATAATTATCTATCTCCAACTAGAGTTTAAAAGCATTGTACAAGAATTATAGCTCTCAATCAAAACACCAACTTCTCAGCTACTATGACAGACCCTCTTACAAGACTTCCTAAGCAGATTGTAACAAATGTTTAGTCTCCAAACTAACTCACCAAGTATATTATGAGCATGATCATGGGCGTGGTCATGTTTCCAGCGTTTATAGGGCTTCCACGCTGCATCGGTGACTGCTAAAGAGAGAGCAGGATACTGCACAGGCAGTTCTGTGATGGACACCATACGTGCACTACCACTACTTCCACTGCCATTTTTAATGCCCGGACTTGCTCGTAGTCCACTGCTGACGCCACCCACCGCACTGTTTCCATCCTGGCTTATGGCGATCACATACATCACCTGAAGAATGATGTTTGTCAGTTTTCTCCATGATGGACATCTTTTAACAGAATAAAGGACATTCCTTAACAAAGATTTAAAAATGAATTAAATCTCAGAGTCAAACTGCCCATAATGGATAATGTGTACCATATGCCTTATACTGATAATTATTACAAAAGGTTCTTTGGAGTTTTATTTTACCCTTAGTCTCAGTGCACTTCATATTTACTACAATCCATTTTCGTCTTCTCACTAACAGTAAAAATTGTTCACCTTGACACTCACAATTCTTTTTCTTCTTTTATAAAAGCATACCAATTATGCATGAACAAACATAATCTGGATATGAACTTAAAAAAAAAGAAAATGGAGTTGAACAGTATCCCCCCTTCAATACCTGTTGTGGTTAAGCACAGCAAAAGTCTTATGCATGACTAAAGAAGTCGTAATTCCTTTTACTTACTCTTCTGTGTATATCAGAGAGCAGCAGAAAATTGGCTGATGGATCCATTGCAGCTTTAAAGGCAAAAGAAGGTGGTGGTGCTTCCCTCTGAGCTGGGATAAACCTGAGTGTCTGATGACATTGCCAAGACTCGCACGACCAAACTTTGAGCTCGGAGTTGTTGCTCGCACCTGTCACAGCGTATTTCCAAAACTGTACTCTGAAAATACAAGATAATTACTCATTATTCAATAATCATCTGCAAAGGGTGGAACATGAAAAATGAAGACAGAAAGAAAATTTCTGAAATTTAATTAACAAATACAAAGGTGAGGCATTCAAGATAAAGTATCCTTGCAGTAAAACAAGTTCTCTCCCTTGAAAAGTTTGTCTTTCCACCACAAGTTCCACCTCCTCCCTCTCTTCCATGTCTGCTCTTATACGTGCAGGATATTTAATATTCATGATTTCAATTACATACTGCAATCACGAGCATCTCTGAAACACCATGGTTAAAATGAAGAGGAAGAACAAACACGGATTGTAGAGGGCAGTCAGAGAAAGAGTTGCAACAGACTGGATAAAGTGGAAAGTGACTGCTGGTTTACTTGTGTACCCAGTCATTTACATGGCAAAATTTTCTGATGTATGAAAACGACTATACAGCTCACTGCTGCAGACTTGACAAGACACAGAGAAAATGAAAATACTAAGCTCCATGGGAAGACCATTTCAAATTTAGAAAGCTCCTAGAAAATGTGGTGTCCAGATGATGGAGAACTGTCAGATCTCAAACACAAGACTGGCATGGTCTCCACATATAATCAGGAGGAAGAGCAGTTAGTCAAAAACATGTGGAATATTGAAGTACAGTAACAGGAAGATCAGTAGGAAACCCCAGAAAGACCTGGAGAAAGTGTATGGATGAATTCAGAAACCAGATAAAAATTAGGCATAAGACAAAACAGAGAAGGGAGGATAAATTTTCTATTTAGACCAATAGAGGGGAAAAACGTGGTGATGATGATAGTGAATCTTCTTTCAAGCATAAAATTTGAAGAAGCATAACTTTTGGTAAAAAAAAAAAAAAATATTCTTGAAAAACATTATTTTCTTTCTAATTGATAATACCTGCCCCTCAGATAAAACAGGCACCATAGAAAGATGACCCAGAGCAAAAGTCATCTTTGTAGACATTAAAAAATGTTTGTATGGCCATTATTTGATGAACCAAGCCAAGAAAACCTTCACAGCAGGACTTGGAAAGCAGCAGATGCTGAACAGATCTTGGAAAATTAAAAGTGCTGCTTTGGACATTAGAGTCAAATGGTCCGTAGTCATTGTATTTAAATTATTATTACTGTCATAATTTTTAAGCAATTCAACATTCTTAATTCTCATAGAGCTGGGCTTACAGATTTGTGTGTAACAAATATATTAATCTAATTTAAAATATTGCAACTCATACAAATTTTAATATGGATATGAAAATGCTGAAGGTTCCAAAAAAAGCTTTTTTTGCAAGGAATTGTTTTTGATACTTTATAAACATTGTTGGCTGAAAGTTGGACAATCTCCTGAGATATGTTTCACTGTAAGTGTTGTTTTACAGTCTCTGCATTAAGGGTTTGGCTTTTGTGGATTATTCAGCAAATATCCATGGGTCAGAATGAGAAAACATTCATGTGGAACAAACCTAAATATTCCCTAGGTACAGGTTCCGTCTGGTAAAGGAAAAATCTACTCGGAGATTCATATACAGGCAGTCCCTGGTTTACGATGGGGCCGGCTTACGAGGTTACAATGCTTTTTAAATATATTCATCAGAAATTATTTCCCGGTTTATGACACATGTTCCAGGGTTATGATGCATCATACGCCAATCCGACAGAAGAAACATGGTTCCAAAATGGCAGAATAATAAAAATTTGGAGGTTTTTTTATGAAAAACACAATAAAAATGCAGTTTACATCATTTTCAATACACCCAAAGCATTAAAAGTAAGGTTTTTTATGATTTTTGACGATTTTCGACAATTTTTCGGTTTACAATGATTTTCGGTTTACGACGTGGCATAGGAATGGAACCCCCGTCGTAAACCGGGGACTGCCTGTACTTGCAAATGGCATAAAAGGAAATAAATTTACTTACAGCATGTGAATATTTATTACACAGGAATATAGGTAAAGACCTGTAAACCTCACAACAAGAAGTGTCTGGAATCTAAAATGTAAGTAATGTTCAAATTCCAAATCTTTTTTAACTCCAGACTCGCACAGTACGAATAAACCAATAGGAAACTGGACAAACAGGAGGAATAATTCTAAAATGATGAGTATGTAGTTGCTTTAATAAAAAAGAAAAAAAAAGACTCACTGTGTGTATAACATAACTATGACCACATGTGCTCAAAAATAGAACAAAACTACCATTGTAGCATGTCAGTCTCCCAAAAGCTTGACAAATAATCAAATTACTACTTGGCATATAAAAAAAAAATTGCAAGTATCAACGGCATTATCTTGCTATAAAACTACACACCCTTTGCACGTGACTGTTAACTTGTCAATAAACAGGAAATAAGCACATCTTTAACAAATGCTGTATGATGCTATCCACACTGACATTCTCAAGTCATCTAACTTTTTAAAGCTCAGTAATACTACAGTGAATACAAAAGAAATTAAAACCACAAAAAAAAGGAAAAAATGCCTTCAAATTATAGATGACACAAAATCATGCAACACTTAGAAACAAGCTGACAGTACATTGTTATGGGACTAATTCAACATGCAAAACCAATTGCTTTTACCTGCTTTCAGTGATTCAATTATCAAAATCAAAATTCTTTTTACAAAGCCTTTCTTGCATAGATACAATCCTACTGGTTACACTTGGGTGAAGGTGGCACACAGAGAACAGAACAGCCATTTGCAATGAACAAAACACTAATCTGAAGGTAACCCTGAGTCTACAACCCAGAGAGATGCTGATCACAAGAGATGGGAATGAATGCACCTGATGGGTTTACTCCTTCAATCAGGTAACAAATCTGAGATCATTTTTACTTCACCAATACAAACTACCCTACAGTCATGATCTCACTGAATTTAGAATTCATACAACTTGTCCTCTGGCTAAATGTCCAGTTTTCAAACAAAAATTTATCTGCTAACAGAGTCAAAATCATGGAAGTTGGAGACTGATGTTTACTCCCTTCTCCAAACTCAAGAACACTGGGAGTACTTCTCTTGGGTGCTCACATAATGGTCAGATACTTTCTTACCTACTTCTTGCTTCTTTATCTTGTGCTTGTGCTCACTGCAATATTTTCATCCATACTGGACCACTTCCCTTCACATTCTACATGATTCCCAGGTGGACATCTATACTAAAACTCCTGACTTCTGACATCCCTACTTAACACTAATTCTTTAGGGCCGAATATGCTAGCTTTCAAGTTAACCTTATACTCCTAGCAAGGCCTACCACAATCTGGACTCTAAAGTAATTCCAAATCCTCAAGTGGGTTGACAATAAGACAATCCTGGGTACATTTCCTACCAACCTGATACATCGACTCAACTGGAGAGCTAATATATATTCATTATTTTCCAACCTATGTGGTTATCTAGCTATCAAACAAAGACTTTATTCCTTGTCTGCTGTAAAGACCAGAGATTTGTGGAAGTGAAACCACAGGAAAGGTAAGTCAAAGAATTTCAAAAAAAAATTTGTATCACATGGCACTGGAGACAATACTGACGATAACAAAAACCTAGTTACCAGCTTCAATGGACCAACATGAAAAATATAAAGAAGAAAATAACAAAATTCATCTCCAACAAAACTAGCAGAATAAAGAGGGTGAGAAGTGAAGTGAGGCCCTCCCACTCTTTTGAGACCTTGCGCCTCATTCTAAAATGGCAATACCTAATGCTATCTCCCCAGTTACTTTGTCACTAGAATGGTTTACTTTCTCCACCAGTAGCTGATTACTGTAAAATATAAGGGTTTATTTGTGAAGTAAAAAGACAATCTTTTAAACCCTTTGAAAAATGAACACCAATATTTCTCTTAATTTAATGATGGGCAATCATTGCAACAATCACAGTTGAAGAGCAAGGCTTAAAGATACCCAGGGGCATTTTTCCTCACAAATTATCTGGGTATCCTCCTTCATAGGCCATTTTGCATTACAGCAGTTACATAACATTCCACAGGGCAAGAACACAACAATCACTATGTAGCACATTTCCATAGGCAAAAAAATCAATAAATAAATGAATAAAAGGAATGGTATGTGTTTCAGCACAATTAATCTGCTATTCCACTGTGTGATCTACAGAATTTTATATTCTATAAAACTAAAATTATTAAGAAATCAATAACATACTCAGGGGCTGCACTTAAATCCTGTCACTGAGGTGTTTCTACATCTTATGTCTAACTCATCACCACCTTTCAAATGGGAGGTCAGCCTCAAAATGTCCAATCATTTACAAACTATAGAAACTGACAGACATTCAAACTGCTAAACTCCATGGTGTCATCACTACGCACTCACAGAATCCAAATCATGTCATTTCCTTCAACGTGAATACAACACTCTACAGTAAACACCCCCGTATTCGCTAAGCCTCACCATTTTATGGACTCACACTATTCATGGATTTCTATGGAACATATATAATATTATTTCCTGGAAATCTGCCTCAGTCATTTTTTTTCACAGAAAAATACTCACCAATTACTGTATTTTCATATTTTCATGACTAAAAGCACTTTTTATGATAAAACTTTTAAAATACTCAGGTATATACATTTTTAGTTTTTGGGGGGTTTGATCTATCAAAATAGGCAGTTCTAAGAGTTTTTGAAAGGAGTTTAACCCTTAAACGCTGACTGGATGTATCGTAAGTCGACTAAAATTGTCTGTCGGGTGATGAGTTGATTTATCGCACGCTGATTTACTTAAAAATTTCAACCTTCGGTCAACTTTGACTCAACCGAAATGGTTTAAAAACGAATTGTAAGCTAAAACTCTTACATTCTAGTAATATTCAATCATTTACCTTCATTTTGCAACAAATTAGAAGTCTCTAGCACAGTATTCGATTTATAGTGAATTTTTGAAAAAAAACTTTTTCCTTACGTCTGTGCGTGGTAACTCGGCCGAACATCTAGGAAATTCTTTCGTCACTTTGTCGTAATGTTTGTACTGTTTTATATTAGTCGTTACATAAAAGTTTTATACATGAAAATGTGTGCAATTTCATGTAGAATACAACAAAAAATAACTCATGGTTGAAGCCGATCAGTTTTGAAATATTTTCATATAAATCACGATGTGCCAAAATTTCAACCTTTGGTCAATCTTTTGACTGAATGAAAATGGTCGAAAAAACGCAAATTGTAAGCTAAAAGTCTTACATTCTAGTAATATTCAATCATTTACCTTCATTTTGCAACAAACTGGAAGTCTCTAGCACAATATTTCGATGTATGGTGAATTTTTGAAAAAACTTTTTCCTTACGTCCGTATGTGTGGTAACTCGCTGAACATCTCAGAAATTCTTTTTCACTTTGTCGTAATGTTTGCACCGCTTTTATATTAGTTGTTATATAAAGTTTTATATATGAAAATGTGCGCAATTTCATGTAGAATACAACAAAAATAATTCATGGTTGTAGCTTCTATAATTTTTAAATATTTTCATATAAATCACGATGTGCAAAATTTCAACCTTCGTCAATTTGACTCACCAAAATGGTCGAAAAACGCAAATTGTAAGCTAAAACTCTTACATTCTAGTAATATTCAATCATTTACCTTCATTTTGCAAACAAATTGGAAGTCTCTAGCACAATATTTCCATTTATGGTGAATTTTTGAAAAAAATTTTTCTTTACATCCGCGCGGTAACTCGGCCGAACATCTCAGAAATTCTTTTGTCACTTGTTGTAATGTTTGCACCATTTTATATCAGTCGTTACATAAAGTTTTATATGTGAAAATGTGTGCAATTTCATGTAGAACACAACAAAAAATAACTCATGGTCATAGCTTTTATCAGTTTTGAAATATTTTCATATAAAACAATAGAAAAAATTCGACCTTCGGTCAACTTTAACTCGACCGAAATGGTCGAAAACTGCAATTGTAAGCTAAAACGCTTACAGTCTAGTAATATTGAATCAATTACCTTCATTTGGCAACAAACAGAAAGTCTCTAGCACAATATTTCCATTTATGGTGAATTTTTGAAAAAAAATTTTTTTACATCCGCGTGTCACGAATTCATGCATCATTTTGTGATAATATTTTCTGTGTTGCTTTGATCGTTTTACAATTTGTTATATATCAAAATCATCGGAATTTAGTGTACAATACAAAGAAAAAAAATAACTCATTAGCTTTAACTGTTTTGCTCACAGCGCGATTTGTATACAATTATATATGAAATTTTTTTTTTGCAGTCATATATTTCAATATTTATATATGATGATATTTTTTTTTCATTTCTGATGGTTGCATACTAAACTTCAGGCAATGTCAAAATAAGGAGCCAAAAATTAACTCTTAATCTTAAAAACTAAGTGTGGTGATTTTTGAAAACACTTTTCCCGCTTCAAGGCTTAACTCCCAAACGCCACCGCATACGGCAGACACTTTCGTAAATGGAGGCTCGCGCTTATTAAAGTATTTGGATTTTAGCTATTCATGGGGGGGGGGGGTTTGTGGGACACATCCCCTGTGAATATGGGGGGTTTACCATACTACATATTATTTTAGCACTTCTAAAATACAGTGCACTCACAACAAGAGTGACTTTACCTATGGCTTTTCCCTTTACACAGACAGGCTTTGACAAAATTTTACAAATGTTGACCACTGCTATAAATTTACTGTTCAATCTAGAAGTTTAGTTTCAACTGTTCTACAATGAATGTGTATGTTTTGTATATGCAGTTTATAAAAATAAGTTATATGCATACAAAGTAATATATTCAACTGTTCTACAATGTGATGTTCTGTATCTGTAATCTACAAAAAGTAAAATGCATCAAAGTACTGAATTCCCAAATGAAAATACAATGACAAGGAGAGGCAGAAGAACATTACCAGGACCATACACCATAAAACATTACATATAGCATTTCTTGACCATATGATATATCAGTAAGTACCTCTTCAACAGAAATTATGGTATTTCCTCTAAGACCCACTCATACTGTATATGACAACAGCAAACTGCATCAGCTCAAGTCAACAGTAAACTTTCAGCTTACATTATTTCTACATAAAATATGTGAAAATACAACTAAATGTAAAAAGAATGATTATTCAGTTCTGCATTCATTCAGGCAAGGCTTCATTTGTGTTTTGTAGGATACATGGAGCATGTTCAGGCCCCTCAAATTCTATCGTATTAATGCCTAAAAAGTAAGTGAACTTATCTAAATACAAAAATAAATAAATAAACATAGGCACCCAAAAACATATAGAATACAAGAACAATCATGTCAAAACACAATGTTTGTAAATGCATGTACATTTACATTATCAACTACTAAAGAGCAAATTACAAAAATGCAAAACTCAACAGTTCATTATCACATTATTTACAGTTCCTTCCCATTTTAAGAATTATAAAATACTTTCCTTTATTTGATATCTACATAAAAAAAGAAAAAGAAATGCTCCTTGAATCTTTTACCTAAGGGACAATCTGATCTTGTTAAAGAAATAAAAAAGCAAAAAATGATGGTACCCATGTTCAAACAAAACAGCAATTTCAAAAGTAACATACTGAAGTCATATGTCTAAACACTACATCATCATCAGCAGCATTTTATGTCGGCTTTCCCTCTATAGGTTTAGACATCTGTCAAGTTCTCTCCGTTCCCCGCCTGAATTCTCAATTACTTTCTGGTTTTCTTTGCTAACCATTACACAAAACTACTAAAATTTCTAAGGATATGCAATGTAATAGATTTACACGAAATTAATGTCTCAGTAACTTCATGAAGATCTAGTTCTACTCTGACAATTATAAAGTAAAATAAAATGAAAATGTCAGATTTGTGTGTAACAGCTACTTTGTGTGATTGTTGTCTAACATTTTGCATCACAAATCAACGTCTGGACTGCATAAAGATGTTTACAAATGACAACTTTCATATAATCCACTGGATAATTATATAAGATTTTCTACAGTAAGAGTTATGTTCTCCTTTAGATGTTATTTCACAAAAGGTACCTCTCCTAAAAGTTGTGAGTTCACTCCCCGGTAATTCTAAATTCTACTTTTCAAATCTATTTTGTTTTAATTACAGAACACCTCAAATTAAAAGACCTCTCCTTAATGAACTACTTTACTGATCAGCTATATTATGATTATGTTTGCTATGCTACCAGTTTTGGTGCCATATATTTTTAGATGAATCTTTTAAACTGAATGGTAAGTGTGAACTACAGGTTAGCTTAAGTTATAAACTATATGGGATTGCTGTTAGCTGTAAGATATCTAGAAAACATTCAAGGACAGGCTATAATATAGGGATGTTTTTACTTAATTGACTTTGTTACTTATCAGGAAGCCAGACCCCTCAAGTGACTGTTAAGCTGAAGTCCTAATGTAATTTATATTTGTTACCCAAAACAACTTCATTTGATGATTAAAACCTATGAATGTATTAACCTTCCAGTTACCCAGACTTTTAAAGTTCATCTATTTCATCCTGTTTCATGCTTAACGCTTACCAACAGTATCATACTTCAGTGACTATTCCTGCATATTTCTCTCCCCCCCCATGTGTAGTTATGAAAAATATATATAGAGCTTTTGCAATATAGCTCCTAAAGAGCCTTAATTCTGACTGTCGGCATCTAACCATATTGTGGAATACTCTATATATAAAACTATGTGATTGTGCCACAGTGGTCATCTGTAGCTGCTAAACTTCCATAAAACAAAGTGAGAAACTTAAGTTTTCAAGAAACTTAACTAAATGTACATAAAAGCAGACACAAAGCATAGTGTACAAATAAAAGGTCGTACATAACAGTCCTCAAGCAAACAGGGTGCTCCCCAAAACTTTTCTCAAGGACGATGAAGTCATTTCAATTAAGGCAAGCAAGAGCAACAAGCCAGTATTCACAAATGGGCAACCAGTTCATTCCCAAAAGCACATTCTTCACTTCCAAAGCATTAAACAGTGAATATATGAACCTCTGGCCAAGACAGCTTACCTGCCCGAGAAAGAACCGAGCACATTCGAAGACCCACTTGGTGAGTTTTTATTTTCAGCTCTACAACCAAAATTCCCCCTTCCTCCATTAGTAGAAAAAGCTCCTCCAGCATTGCAAGCAAGCCTAAAACATGTCATAGTAAGCACACACAGGTTATAACCCGACATTCTGAAGTGATGTTTCATCATCAAAATTATGAACCATGGTGCTTATCCTGCAGATGAAACTGATTTGTTAAAAGTTTACCACTGATTAAAAAGCTGAGCAGTCCTGATTTCCTTTAGGTAGTTAGAGAAGTGGAAAAATTAGCACCAAATATGTAATGAGCCCTTTTCCAAATATGGCTACAGTACTTGTATAGTAATAGAAAAGTGTGTTCTGCATTCTCATCAAATGTTACCCTCATCCATAAAATTTAATGTTTATTCAACCCAAAATATTAAGCACATGTACCTGAATACAAACTAGCTAAAGAGGTTGTTTGGTTGGTCTCAAACACTGGTCTGAATATTGTCAGTCAAGACACTGGTATGTAAAAAGCATTCCCATTCTTCCAAACTGTAGAATGATGCCTTCTTACTGGTGGCTTTGTCTTGTACTTACACGACAAGACCTAAAATTTTGTACTTACAAGACCTAAAATATCTCTCTGGGTCACTAAAAAAATAAATTGTGGAGGGTAAAAGAGACCAAAACTCCTGCCAAAAGGTAATAAGAATGAATATGTTTAACCATGTGGATTCTTACAACTAAAAGATGTTTCTGATGCTTATTTACCTTTCAAAGAGGAACTTACAACTAATATGAAACCTTGATTAAAACAGATAAAAAATACATGAGTGGCAGGAACTTTTCAGGCTAAAATGATGACAATCCTAATAAACATATCTAAAGTTCAAAGAATGGAAGACGTCCTCTGCACTGCAGTGCTCAAGGTAGTGACAAAGATGTAGTTTAAAAGATCAGAATGCATTCAGCAAAGCGGAGACACGAACACTAAAATAAGGAAAAGAAAAAGGTTCCAGCACTAAGGGACTAACCTCAACCTACAGAAGGAGAGACCGAGAATACAGAAGGAGAGACCGAGAAGATGGTCTTGAAGATCAAGGCAAGATATTCACCTTGAAAGTGTATAATATTCAGAGCCATTAAAAAGCTTCTTTACTGGCAAGTTTCCCAAAACAGAATAGTAGGAAGACAATCAAGGATTCCATAATGAAAAAGACTAGGGGGCCTCATTTACTGCATTCTATTATAGCTGCCTCCTTTACTATGGTCAACAGCAAAGGACTAAGTGCTGCTCCTTGATGAACACCAACAGTTACCTCCAGCTTTTCTGATACACCTGCTACTGTTGTCACTCAAGATCTAGTGGTACGGTACCCTTTGCTTTGTAAAGGCCATATTATTTATCAACAAAGTGCCATACTATTTATTAACTTGGTACTCTTCCAAACGCCTCTTCAAGTTCCACCAAATAATATATAATTTCTTCCTCGTTGTAGGGTATGTTTCCTGTAACTGTCTCATTATAGGCTGCTTCTGTTGTTCACCCCCCGACAAGTCGTCTTAGGGACAAATATCAATCTTAACAAATTTTCTCTGCTGTATCTCCGGTACCTTTTCCAATATTTACTCAGCATTCTCAAACAGTCTTACTCTTCTATAATTCCTATATCATAGACCATCCCTTTTCCACAGTCCAATCAAAGAAAGGAGAGGATGAAGAAAAAATTATCATTAAGCATATTTTACATATCTGCCCAGCTTGCAACCAAAACAGAATATTAAGTACTTTTAACAAATTATAGAAAGAAATAGTGTCTGAACTTTCAAAATTTTTAGTTTACTCAGTTAATAAAACAAACAAGAATTTTCAATTTAATCCTTGAAGATTCTGGGGTCCCAAACCTTCCCTGCAAAAAGTCATACTCCAAGCACAATTGAGCATTTTCAGGTTATAATGTTGGTAAAGGTGCCTTTTTGAAGTTGAAAAGGAACAGAGAAGCTCTTGAATTGGCATTGGAATATAAAATTTAAGCCAAAGGCC
Source organism: Macrobrachium rosenbergii (assembly GCF_040412425.1). NCBI lineage: Eukaryota > Metazoa > Arthropoda > Malacostraca > Decapoda > Palaemonidae > Macrobrachium > Macrobrachium rosenbergii. The sequence goes on along the minus strand of NC_089770.1, from coordinate 14,460,060 downwards.
AAGTGCTGGGATCTATGAGGTTATTCAAAGCTGAAAATAATGTTGAAAAAATTGTTGGGAAAAGGTGGAAAGTAAGATGGAAGAAAGACAATATGAATGGAAGTACAGTCAAAGGAATGAAAGGGGCCCCTAAGTGATACCTACAGTGCACTGTGTGAGGTACACTGATGGTACTAAACCCCTATGGGAAAGAAGCTCTTGAATCTCTTGTCAGGGACTGACAGGTTCTGTGTCTTTGCCACAAACTCAAGAGGAAGCTATAACAAGGGCAAACCTTGACGCTCAGAAAGCCAAATTAGATATAACAAGCCATACAGCTCTAATAACAAAATTCACTGAAGCAAATTAGACCATAAATTGCTAAGGATCTACGGCATGAGAGGACCGAAAGTTACCAAACTCTCGCTCAAGTCCCGCACATCAGCATTTTCCATCCCCCTCGCTGTCCTTTTTAACAACATCCAACCTGAATATCTGAAATGCAGTCCAAAACAGCTTCAAGGGTAATCAGATTCACCTGCCTACCACAAATTAATCATTGTTACCAAGCGACGACAGTTTGCAGTTCCTGCTGCAATTGCTCCAGTATAAAAGGCAATGGTTTGTGTTCTCGTTAGGACATAAATATAAACACTTAATTCAAGATTTGTTTTTTAAATACTTACCACTCCATTATATAGGCTTTACTTCTGCACCAGCTGTAGTTTGACAGATTGAAACAAAAATGAGAACGCTTGATTTTCTATGAATATTCGTTTCTATCCACAAAACTTAAGTCAACTGATTAACTGAGCCATTCAAACCCCTACTGCCCGACTCACTTTTATAAAATCTTATGTCCTGAATCAATAGGGAAGCTCTAGTAGGAGTAACAGAATGAAGAGAATGGGAAAGAGACAAATCATGCACTCCCTTAGCACAAGACTTATCAGACTCATCCTCTTGTTTCTTTTTCTGTCTTTTCATATGTTCAGCCTCTCTCTGTTTACAATGTTTCACCAAGAATTCATTAGACCAAGATTCACATACAGTACTTGATAATGGTCATTTAAATCACTCTCCTTTCCCCGGCATTTCACACATCTCATGAGGGTCATTGGAATTGGAATACAGCCTAATATGGCAACCTCTTACCTTACTAGTCCTTATTCTACCATTACCATCCATATCCAAAAGGAAATTCATGAAAAGCCACAAACAAACTAATTCGTCAATGAAAGACCAAACACAGATAACTCTGACAATCTCCTAACAAAACCGGAGACAGAAGTAGACTAACCAGCTAAGGGTGTCTAAGCCTATCATTCCCCTGGTGGGAGTGGAAGAAGTAGATGGACAGAAACAGATATTCATAGGAAGCCAGCGTTCTCATTCTTGTTTCAATTTGTTGAACTATAGTTGCCGTGGAAGTTAAAACTATATAATGGAGTTTAGGGTACATTTAAAAAATGGGCTTTCACTATTTACCTGCACATGTATGTTTACACAAGGAAACACCCAAGACAGCTGACATACCCTTTAGAATTCAAAATACAACTGGGACAAAGATGCGTAAAGCACTTGAAGAGCAAGAATTTATTTAAAAGCAGAATCAGCAAGGCATTTAGTGTAGCAGTTCACAGAACTGTCACATTTATTGATAATATCAGATGTGCATTTCTGGAACATAATTTGAATTTGAATGAAAAAAGAATTCAAATTACTCCCTATAATCTTACTAATGGGAAATACTTCGCTCACGAAGGACACCGAATCATAAAAAAATAAAATTGTTCAGAACTACTTATGCTTTAAAATACCCACTGACAAAATCTGCTGCTAATTATTTACAGACTTGAATCATCATAATGAGAAGCCATTACATTAATTCTTGAGAATGCAATTAGACAAAATGAATACTAACATAGCTAGTCAAATATAAAAAAAAAATTCATTTTTGACAAAGAATCAGATATATCTTTGGCACAATTTATAAAGCAACACATGAAAAAGAAGAAAACCAATGTTAAACAACAACAGGATATTTAGAAATTTGGTCATCACTTAAAAAGGGAATACTTGAAAAAAAAAAAAAAAAAAAGATTTACACGAACACCCAACTACATTCAATCAACAAATACTTCCCCATATACATTATTTTCCCCAAACCATCAAGCTTAGTTAACAAGTGGCAGCCAAACAAATACAACTGGGAACAGCTCTGGAAAAATTGGGTGTAAGCACTGATTCCTCACAACATACAAAGTGTTGGAACCTACACCAAAACTGAAAGTAACAACACTTGTGAAGGGTAGGACTGCTAATCTGATCAAAGTTACTATAATAAAAAAATTCTATACTTCTCATAAAAGTCTACAGTACTAGTAAAATGACGCTCAAAATCATTGAAAGCAAGGTTTAACTACTGTGCTAACTGATTTACGGGAAGATGTACACAAAAGAAAATCTTATGGGAAAATAAATACGTACCACTTAAAAAGTTAAAGAAACAGCTAACTACCTGGGTGGATCATAACCAACAAGCTTTGGAAACATTTTCATCTAAGTTACTGAAAAATTAATCAAACTCAACACAGAAATTTCATGCTTTACAGACAAGAATTCTCATAATAAGAATACTCACTCTGGAGAATGGCGCTTATGATTATCGAGGAAGAAGAGTGCCGACAAGGGTTTACCATCATGGGGATTCCATTTGTGTAGGCAGCGTGGTGAACCTTCTTCGTCGGCCATGTACACCTATAACAAGACAAGTTTCTCCATTCCTTTTTGCTATATAAAATACTTTACAACAAATCTTTAATTCTTTCTGCAGTTCTATGAAATGAGGAATGATTAGTGAAGGCATTTTGAGAATAAAGCCCAAAATCAATAAGGTACAGTATTAGTATATACATGACATTTGCATCATAAATAATCTTAATTCTGTGCAAGTGTAACAGTTCTCCAGCTGCACTAACTGGTCATTATTCTTTTACAAGTACAGTATCTCACAAGCTGGGATTGTGGAAGGCACTAAATACAGTACAGTATTAAAATTAATGAATTACAATGAAAAATGTTTTATCAAAATTCATTTGTTTATTACAAACCCATTAATCACGAATAGCCTGGATCACAATTTACATGGGAGGACAAAAATGAGCAGTAGGAGGATGAAGGAAAATAGAAGACATTAATATCGGAAGTTGATCCTCTCTCCAACTAGTTCCAAGATGTGATGCGTAGAACAAAAGTTGCATCATCCACAGAAGACTGGGAGCTCTCATTAAAGCAACAGGTTGTATAACAGTAACTGGACATTACCTGGAAGAACTTGACGAAGCCATCGAGGGCTGCTGTTGCTAGTGCTGTGCCATCTGGACTAAATGCTGCTGCTGTGATGGGAGATGAATGCTGCTCAATTAGCTGGTACCCGGAAGTGACATCTTCACGAGATATGTGTACGCTGTCATGTTCTCGTAATATGACATTTATTTTCCATACTTCTGCCTGAGGAGAACAAAACTTTGGTTATTACGGATTGATAATTATACTTCAGCAAAATGTCTCAGTGACCTGACTATCAAAACATTTTGGGAAACACTAAAACAAGTAACCGGTAACTTCTGGTAGAGTTCTGGACCATTCACAAGTAGACAACCCAACCACAGCATACCCCCACTTTCGATTTACAGTATTCTCATGTCTGCCTCTCAGCGTGATGATCAGAAATATGAGAGAATGCAGAAGGATGCTATGAGAGCCTGAATGGAGAAAAGGAGTAATAAACAAAAATGGTGAGGAACTTACTGTTGTTCCCCGTGTGAGAACAAGGAGAAATGCAGGGTCGTCTCCTTCGTCACCGCTACCCTGGTCGTCAGGGATATAAGGACACCATATAACCCTGTGACTGTCTGAAGGCTTATCTGCTTCACTTCTTACTTCCAACAGCATTTCAGTACTGAGGGGTGTCAGAGAAAAGGAAAATTCTGAGGAAAAATTTCTCTTTCCAAGGTCGACAATCATGTCATTAAAATTCAAATAGAACTAAAGATGAAAAATGTTCTCCTTAAAGGAATGTAGGTGAAGCTAACTGTATGAACTAGAGAAATTTTATGAACTGGTAACTAGAGAAATTTCAAGAAAAAGTCACTCAATGAATGTTTTTCTTGAAAAAATCATTATTAGTGCTCCTTTCATAATAAATATTCCTTAATAATTCAAACAGACTTCTTTTAAAATTAACCAATCCACAATGATGCACCTCTAAAATAAAAAAAAAGATTACAAAAGGGTTCATGATACTGAAGGTATCATAATACAGCCGTATAATTACTTTCATGGATAGAAAGGGCTTGAATGTTTCTGTTCTCACTTATTTAATCAAACCATACACAATAAACACAATTTTTTATTCACAACTCTGTCAGTCAAAGGAATAATTCACATTATGTGTTCTCACTTAGAAAATAATAATTGTACTTTTGAAATTTCGAAGGTGCAAGAGTTTCCACAGTTGACAAAGGCTCCACAAATTAATCAGTTTGACCTTACATTTGGTCTAAAGCTGTTTGCCTATACAGTACAGACAGTCCTCGGTTATCGGCGGGGTTCCGTTTCTGAGGGTGTGATGATAACCGAAAATCGCCGCTAACTGAAAATCGGCTTTTTTTTGGGCGATTTTCGGGGGCTATCGGCGCCGAAAGAGGCCGATTTTCAGTTATTGGTGCCTCTGTTAGGTATGTATCAGCGCCAATACCCAATTATCGGCGCTGATAAGTGGAAATCAGCGATTTTCGTCACTAGACAAGCGCCATAAAACTGGATCGCTGTTAACCGAGCCCACCTGTAACCGGGGACTTCCTGTATTATTTAAGTTTAAGTTCATTATCAACATAAAAGTCCCTCGTTTTCAAATATCTTTGTTTTTTGCTCCTGTATTATATAAGTTTAAGTTCATTGTCAACATAAAACTCTGTCATTTTCAAATATCTTTGATTTTTTTTACTGTCTTTTTCTTTTGTTGTCTGTTACCTTTTCCTCATCTTTTTTGCTTACTCTTGAAATTTACGTTTGTGGATTTTTGTCCTGTACTTGTAATAAAATTTATATGCGATTTTGTTTTTCATATGCATCTAATCTTTCAAATTTTTAGTAAAAAAAAAATCTGAGGTGTTTAAAAATAATGCAAGCTGCAAGTTTCTGATAAAATCACTGTAATAAATTTGCTGTTTCCTGAAAATATAGTATAATTCAATAGCATGCTACAACTAGATGTCATAAATGAAGAGCAATATAGGAAATACGTAAGAGTAGATACAGAAAAAAACCATGATCTTATTTTACCAATGACATTTGGGACATTTGAAGACTGTCATATATATAAATTATAAAATCTAAAGATAACTGGTTTGATTGTTTCTCCTCTAAAATTCCAAAACAGAACTGCCTTCCTTTAAATCATCAAATATATATTACTGCCTCTTACAAAAGTCCCAATTTGCATCAAAGAAATAACATGTTACTACTCACCCTAATGATGATTCTGTTGTCGGAGTGACTTCTATAACAGACAGTGTGCCATACTGGTCAGTGAAGGCAAGGATTACTCTGTTACTCATGTGTGCAAACGCTAGGTCACGAACCATCCCTCGAATATTCTTAACAAGACCTCTGTCACCTGACTTTCTATTTATAATTCTCACCATCCCAGTGGACTTTTGAGGAGCTGTTGAAGAAATGATGTGATAGTATTATTTATTATTATTATGACCAGTCATCTGGTCATAATCATTACCTGAAAAGTTTCCTATAAAAACCACTGAATATAATAATTATAACTCTTTCATTATAGAAAAAACAAGCTGTCTATTCCCTCAATAAGAACAAAAATACTGATTAAATCATGATTTGTTTTCGGAATAAGTATCTATCTCATTTACAATACCTTTTATAGCATATGCAATGTATTCTCCAGAACAGTGCACAGCTACAAGACTTCCAGGAAAGTAATAATGTTCCCATGGATAGTTTGTTATGTTCCGAGTGGTAATTGCAGAGGAGCCTGATGTGTGATTGGTGGCCCCAACCTCTACTTTCACATCTGTGCTGAAGATGGCACTACTGCAGTGTTCCTCTATACCTTGGAAGGAACTGAAAGCATAACATTTTCAATTAATGTCTAGTACTTAAAACAATTTTCACATTTCAGCAAGGGAATCACCTGGTTCTATTATGCCTTGTAAACAGTACTGTACAGCCACTTAAATATAGCAGTGAGTTAGATTTCTCACAACTAGGCAAGAGTCATGTTGTGTTTCCTGTGTAAAAGTTGGATTAAGAAAAGCATATGTGTGTCTGTAAGACTGTTTCATATTTCTATGGATGGAAGATGAGCAAAAGTAGAGGAGAGGAAATAATACCTAGATTCAGAGTTTTGGTATATCAATGGGGTCATTGATGGAATGTGGAGTGTCTGATATCTGCTAAAGATTCAGTGTTGCTGGGTGACAGCAAGGAATAGCTGCAGAGACTGGTATGAACGGTGGTCCAAGTAAATTTAGGATGGCGAAAGAAAAACGTGGGATTGACTGTCAAGTGAGGGGGAAATTCCCCTACCCTTTGCCTACCTACCAACATTTTACCTAGTTACTAAGCTTCAATAAATACTCAGTTTTGTATACCCCAATGCAAATAATAAATGAAACATATTTGATTGAAAGGCAGTAGAATTACTAAACTTAAAACAATTATATTTCTATTAAAATATTATAAAAGACATAGCGAAATGGCAAATTTACTTACATTGTCTGACCTTGTCCATTCTTAAATATTGCCTGCAGTACTGCTGCACCATCCTTGAAACCACTGCCTTCCATGGTTATCCTGAAAGAAAGGAGAAAACTGAAATAAGTAACTATAATGTACATGTCACCTGTAAACTGGTGCTTGTGACTTAACCAACATAAAGCTTTGCATAAATGGTATGGCTGCTTTTCTACCTCCTTGGTCTCTGTCTTGATGCCAAATAAAACCATTCTCTCCCATCTTATTTTAAAATTAGACAGTCTGGAGCATAATCATGGAGTCATCACAATGATTTCTCTAAACAATTAGAGAGAAAGTAAATAGGTTCAGCAAATGCTTCTTCCTGAACCTCTTCCACTACAAAGAAAACCTGTCATACATTCCTTGTAAGAATGGTCTGGACTGCAGATCCTATCCATGCAAAAGGCACAAAAATGGTAAGGATCGAGAGTTTTAGAAGAAAGTAATCGAACAGTTATAAACTCCTGCCCGTCTTTGCTGTGTAAATAGAACTTTTCCTTTTTCCTGAACGGTATCCATCATTCACTGTCAAACACATACTCACAATCAGGCAAAATGTCATCAACAATGAAAATAGTCATACAATAATCCCTCAGTCTTCCACACTTCCCCTATGAACACCTTTCTCAGTGTGAACGAATATACAGTGAAACCCCCGTGTTCATGGAGGATATGTACCACACCCCCAAAATAGCTAAAATCTCATGAATACTTTAAACCCTCTAAAAACACTTGGAACTGCCTATTTGGATAGTTCAAACACAAAAAAAAACTCTAAAAATGCTTATACCTGAGTATTTTACTAATTTTATCACAGAAAGTGCATTTAGTCATGAAAATATGAAAATACAGTAATTAGTGTATATTTCTCAGTGGAAAATACTGCAAATGGGGGAATTTTCCACGAATAACATGTATATATGTTCCATAGACAAATCTGCAAATAGGCGAGTCCGCGAAATCGTGAGAATGGAATACGGGGGGTTTACTGTATGTGCTTAATGGCACTAAAAATGGATAAAGTCAAAATAAAAGCACAAGGTTGCATATGTAAATGATGGGAGTCTGGCAAATGTGAAGTTTGGTAGTATCAATCTGTTTTAATTTTTGTAATGTACTGTGTATATACAATATTCATTATACAGGGTATAGTACATACATAACATACAGTACACTTGGATGACAGTTTTGTGCTTAATGATAACTACTGGATCATGAATACAGTTTGGATAGGCTACGTAACCAAATCAGAGTTCTTGAAAGATTCATTTTGCTTGCTTGTACGATATGGTTTATTGTTTGGTGTCTTAAGCACTTATGATAAAATGACAACAGGAATAGTATTTTTTTTATTCTTACTGTAATCATAGCTTGCCATGATTAAAGTAAGATTTTGGTCATAGCCTAATAGCACAGCCTAAGTTAGCCGAATCACTATTACTCTCAGCAGACTGAGCTTATGATTCACCTATCTGTCAAGAAATTAAAGTACGCTACCATAGGCCACTTTGCTGACAACACATTACACAACATATGGTTCAGTAATAAAAACATGGCATAGGCCTTGGTCTACATACAATAAAAAAATATTCTTAAGCATGCAGAAGGGTTGTGCACAAGAGGGCGTTTCCCCGTGGGAAGCGGCCTGTGTACAACATTTCTAAAATATACTTCAACAGGGATGCAGCCCAGCCTAACCTATCCTAGGGTGCCAAACAGTTTAACCAGACCACTGTGCTGATTAATGGTTCTCATAGGGCTGACCCGAAGGATTAAAACGAAATGGTGTACCTACTTGAGCCATTGGCCAACCACTGGGACTAAATGATGAATGAAAAATGAAATTTTAACCATAAATATGCAAAAAGGCATATGCTTCTACAATAGAATACATGCACACATTAAATACATTTACTCATGTTTCCAATAAAAAAAAAAGTGACGACAAAACCAGGAATAGTTAAGATATTTTAAAATTCTGATTTTTTTTGTTTATTAAATGCCCCATGGGCTTTTGTATTTTCATAAATAGGGGGTATGTCAATTAGGTTACCGAGTAATTGGGTATCACTGGCTACCAGTATCTTGATAGGGTAGCCTATGTCTATGTAAGTACGCTAGGGTTCAGACGAAGTTAATTCCTAAAACACATGGCGTTAAACGTGTTACGAGGAACGAGATGAAGAAAAATATAAATGGAAAAACAGTCTAACGATGAACTTTGGGGTTCCTTTTGACAATTCTCCTCCGCCGTTCCGTATTACATCATTTCGTGTCAGACATTCCAGGAGAACCATTCGGCCAACGGCGATGGATAAAAATCCACGGTATTCTATTGTTATCATTTAAAAAACCACATTGTTGGTGTTTAGGCCTCATTCGGTAAAACCGAATCCTGGCCTACCGTAGCCTAGGGTAGGATAAGGCTACTTACGTGACCTGCTATCCAAACTAGGCTAGGCTACGCAATGACAGGGAGAGGAACTGCCGCATTACTCTTCTACCATTTGGATACTGGCCGAAATAACTTCCTCTTACCTGTTTTATCTAGGAATCCGTAATATTTAAGCTCGGCAGAGTACACTAGACACTCGAGGTCAGGTCAAACAGAAGTTGTTTTTCCAACCTGTGAGTGCGAGAGATGTGTTCGCTACTTTCCGGTCAAAACACATGAATTCTACGGGATGACAAAACAACGACAATTGTGAAGGGGGGGAGGGATTCTTCTTCTTCTTTTTTTGTTCGATTAAATGTCATTTTCAAGGCTGTTATACTAGAAAATGGCTACGTAAAACGAATTTTATATTAAAAAAAAATCTGGTCAATAATTATTAAAACTGGGTCAGGGTTAAACTGAGGAAACTTAATTTTTTCGTCTAACTTTTCTTCCGCGACGATGAAGACACAGTAAAAGCTTCAACTTTAGAAAAATCACACAATGACACGTATTTTATAAAAAAATATGGCCGATAATTTCGAAAAAATGGGTCATGGTTACAGGAAAATTTATTTTTGTCTAACTTTTATTTTTGGGGCGATGATGACACACACTTTTCTTCAACGACGCGTGCGAAAGCGAGGTTAAGGATATATAGGTCAATTTCTAATGATGCCTGTAACTTGCAAGCGACTGCTTTCTAGACTTAAATAATTCCACGTTAATAATAGTCTTAGTACTCAGAGTTCCAAATTATTATATATACTAGGCATTTTGACGAGAGAGAGAGAGAGAGAGAGAGAGAGAGAGAGAGAGTGGAAACTAATCTTGCGTAGTGATTTCATCAACACAAATGCATCATTTATTTCACAGCCTATCGCAATTTTAATATCTCGTCACTACTATGATGTTAATCAGTGACGAAAAAATAATAAATATTTATTCTCTGTCACTATCGTTCTCTAATGAAACTTACTTGAGCTAAACAGCTAGTGGTTAAAGACTTGGGCGTATCATTAGGTCATCTATATAAACGTCGATGCCTGACAACATGCAAATTTCCTTACTGGGTCTGGATGATATGCTTGTATCATTGGAATTTGCTTGACGATAAAATCCCTTGTATTAAACGTCTGTCAGAAGGGATGTATATTTTCAACTTATCTGAATATTACTTAATTGTTATGCCTAAAAGGCTTTGACTGAATACATGGTAATAACATATAATTAATTGCTCGATGTTAACAGAAGCACTGTTGGTGTGATTAAAGCTATTGAAAAGAATTGCCAAATTTAACACGGACCCCCCACTTGCGATCAAGTTCCCCATACGTGTTTCTTTAAATCAGCCCACCTCCGGAGATACAGGCTTTAGCAGGCTTTGCAATATTCTCGACTACTTTCATTTCCTTACGTTCATTTATGTGTATAAAGTTTAACTTTGATCTTTTGATTCACAAGAATTCAGCTTTCGTGACGATTGTCATTATAAACTCTAAGATTTCCGTTTGACAACAGATTTAACTTTTTTCATGAAATGACAACGTGCCAAGTTACAAATTCACCGAGTCATTCAAGGAAAACAGATGTGCAGCATCATGATTAAAAGTAAATACAAATGAAATAACCAAAGGCTGCTAATTATTTTGCATATACTTATGATATGGCAACTATAACAGAATGATTAAAATAATGAGTGAAAACCAAAAACACAAATGGTTTTGGAGTAGTATCCAACGAGCTGTAAAACCACTGGATCGTAAATATGAATTAAACTTGATGATCTAGCAGTTAAATATATCTACATGTTAACGAATTCATGTAGTACCCACATTCTTCAAGTGCCAAGTATCATGCTTTTATTCTGGCCCAGAGAGAGAGAGAGAGAGAGAGAGAGAGAGAGAGAGAGAGAGAGAGGAGAGAGAGAGAGAAGGGGTGTGGGGCTGAAACTACAGAGCAAGCAATGGTCATTTTGCCTCTGAAAGGCAGGAATGATATAAAAAAAAAAAAAACTGAAGCATGAGAGGAATCCAAAAGCTTGACAATAGAGGAAAGATCCACATGTTGTTCTGTGTAGTATTTGGGTGGGTGACCACCAAATGAATGTATATATATATATATATATATATATATATATATATATATATATATATATATATATATATATATATATATATATATATATATATATATATATACACATTCATTTGGTGGTCACCCATCCAAATACTACACAGAACAAAATGTGGATTTCTCCCTCTATTGTCAAGCTTTTGAATTCTCCCGTTTCAGTTTTTTTTTACTTATATCCTTCCTGCCTTTCAGAGGCAAAATGATTGCTTCCTTTGTGGTGTATCCCCTCCCCTCCCCCATCCCTTCTCTCTCTCTCTCTCTCTCTGGGCCAGAATAAAGGCATGGTACTTGGCACTTGAAAAGTATACGTACTATATGAATTCATTAACATGTACATATTAACTGCTAGATCATCATGTTTAATTTATATCAATCAACTTACTGAATTCATCTCCATCTATTGGTACGCTTTCTTCTTCTCCCTAAATTATTCGCTTAGGTTCACTTTTGCATTTCTATTATTTGTCTTCCTCTTTCTTCTTGACTGCTAAGCTAAACCATTTTCTTGTTTTACCTTCATACGATCTGTTCCGCATTACACACACACACACACACACACACACACACACACACACACACACACACATATATATATATATATATATATATATATATATATAGAGAGAGAGAGAGAGAGAGAGAGAGAGAGAGAGAGAGAATGAGGAACGGGTCATATAAAGGTAAGCAAGAAAATGGTTTAGCTAGGGTAGTCAAGAAGAAAGAGGAAGACAAACAATGGAAATGCAAAAGTGAACCTAAGCGAATAATTTAGGGAGAAGAAGACAGTGTATCAATAGACGGAGATGAAGTAAGTTGATTGACAATGGTAAAGGTATTTAAGTATCAGAAAATTTTCCACTTTAAAAGGGGCTTTCCCGCAATTTCAAATTATTAAGTTTCGTTCGTTGCCTTTAAGAGCCATTGAAAGGGATAGCAATTTTATCAATGAGTACAAATATTTTATGAATATTTTATAAAGTTTACATTGTTAAAGTATATAAGTACCCCAAACTCAACAGGCAGGGAAGAGTTCGTAATGCCACTTACATAACAGGCATTAGAAAACCGAAAGGTAGGACAGTTGAAACGAATTGCTTTTCAGTTCCACCCATCCAAACAAACCCGATTCACGCTTATGACTTGCACATATGAAAAGGTTGAGAATGTACGTATGAAGAAGGCTGAGAGAGGTGGGTATATGATTTTTGAATAATAAAATAATTTTCTCAGTATAGAGTAAGGAGAGGCATGGATGAAATTGGAGATTAAGAAAAAACCAGATTCACTTGAAATAAGCTACTCACAAATTATATTTGTTTTTGCATGTATGTGTGTGTATAGACTGATGGTCTTTCTACACCCACAGTAGTGGCAGTATCCTTCCCTTTACGGTCATGTTTAAAGAATGGTTTAGTCATGTAGAGAGAAGGAGATCTGAAGATGTAGGACAGTTAGCTGAAAATGCACTTGCAAGTCAGTTGTAATGACGAACCAGAATTTATTGGTCAGTGGAGCTGCGTGAAAAATAAAGGGCTTCAGGACCTATGCAGTATAAGTAATTGCGTGAACTGGAGGCGAATGTTGCACAATAAGTGCACTATTCGCTCCCATGGTAGAAATCACTGTATTCTGTACAATTACTGTATACTTGATAATTGCTGACAGTTTGATAAGGAAAAAGTGGGCGTAAGTCATCGGCAACTAAGTACAGGTCTTACAGTTGATAGAAGGTTGTAAGTAATTAATTCCAGCTCGCGTTGTGTGAAATATGTAATGCCAAGCGTCAGCTGAAACACGCAACTACACAAATTTATAAATAAAAAATTAATTTTACTTATGATAATGTTATACAGATCAATTTAGAAAAGCAATAAACAATAAGAGGGAACTTTGTAAACAAAAGTTCCACAACTCAGTCAGTTGTTAATGTCCAGGTGTCCGAGTGACGTTAATCTCAAAGTTCGCTGGAGTCCTGCATATACTTATCTATTCCATTGCTCCATTATTTGCGGTTGATGCATTAATCGAAGGTAAGTCGTTGTTTTTTAGTTTTAAAATTTAAGATTTACTTATGTATTAATTTTCTGAGTAAATTTATATTGCCATTGCTGTAATATAAAAGGCTTATGAGGCCAGGCTCGAGAGAGGGAGGATACCCTATCATAGCAGGTTATTCGAAGCCTAAAAAAGACCGCCTACGAATTTTTCGGGTAAAAATTATCCAAAGCAGCGTCACATGTATTGATGTGACATGGAGAGATTGCAATTGCGATATGTATGTTTGTTCTCGTAAAGTTGCCGAAAAATCCGGTAGCCTAACCTATGTCTAACCCTAACCTTCTTTAGGGCGTTGTGCCTCGCCCTGGTGTGGGTAGGTTGTACCCGCCTTGTTCTGTGAAGGTTTTGGGTATTTTCGGCGGTAAATGTAAGGTTGATGGCCACGCAAAGATATAGTTTATAAAAGTAGGCAAATATAATTTTCTGAATGAACAATATAGGAAAGGGTGTGTAGACTAGCCTATAATGTAATACAGATGAGGTAATATGAGAAATAGGTAATTCTATATATTAGCTCCGCGCCTGGTTTTACCTTTTCAGCTGGTTTTTTCTACACTAGGGGTTCTGATACTGGCGGTGCATCTGTTTGTTGTCAGCCAAATGGAATGTCCCTTCGCCGTGTTTAGTATATACTGGCCCGGGGTGGGGGTTGGGCGAGTTGGGTACCCATATGTTAACAAGTTATTGCACTTGCCGGACGGGATATGAACTTCGAAACGGACTTACCCGTGCTGTGTCTTGTGAAGATCGCGTATGGAAACCTCATGTTGGATGGACTTCAGGGGTTAATTACAGGTCAATTACACTCGAGCACCAAAAATTAAAGATAAATTCATAATTAGCAACCAAAAAACTGTAGAAAAAGTTAAGTTAGAAGGCAGTCGCCGCCACAGAGCTACTATATAGTTCTACCGAGAAATATACCAAGATAACGAAAAACTGGTAATCCTACAGTTTAGGGGTCCAAATTCACTGCTCCCGTGTGTGTGTGTTTAAGTTTTCTTTCCTATTTTCAATTTCTTTTTAAACAGATCTATAAACAAGTATATTTGCTATAAAATGAGCAGTTTATCTGCTTACAGAAGCAGAAATTGTAAAAAAAAAAAGGAATAGGTTAAAGCTCTGTACCTCACTCTAACAGTGTAGTGTGCCTGCAACTGTGTTTGTGGATTGAGCGCTTAGGAACCAGGAACCAGGTAGGAACCTGGCATGTGCTCTTGCTCTTCAGCATGTCACTTCTTGATAAATCTGAAAAAATTAGCAGTTTATCTGCTTACAGAAACATAGATATACAATTTTCTCAAAATTCTGAATCCATATCCCCTAAGACATCTTTTTGTGTATTTATGTACCCCCTTTACTGTACAGTTTTCCCTTTGATTTTTACAATCAGATAAACTGCTGTTTTTTCAATGTTTTCCATGATTCAATAAATATTTGATAAATCTGTGTGTTCATCTTGACTTTACATAATGCAGTAAATTTTGACCCCTTAACTGTAGGATTATCCAAAAATTTACTGTCTCTTTTGTTTAGTACCAGCCCCTCAGGGATGGATGCAAAAACAAACAGATGGTATATCGTTTTATGCCTGTAAATTTCTCAAATTATCTCGCCTGGACTGGATTATATACAGTACATTTTTTCCTAGAGGCAAAAAAGTATATTGATACAGTTTATATTCTCCTGGTCTGTAGTCACCACGTGACATGATTGTTACCATTTAAATAGCAAAGCCACAAAGTAGGGCTGGCTTAAGCCTGGGCTTGGGCAAAGTAGGCTATTTTTTTTTAAGAATAGGCAAAGGATTTTTATTGCTAATGAACTCAGCAGGCTTGTCTAACATGAATGAAAGTAGGTAGGCTGTAGTTAACCTTGTTCTCACTCATATTTTGTTATGTCTCATATTAATATTGATTTTTTAATCTTCTTGGCCTCCCCTCCAGTAGGTCCAATGGGCTGATTGACTTAGGGTGAAATATTTGCATATTGGGTTATGGCTACAGTATTTAGGCTATATAGTACCAAAATAAAATTCTATACGTGAATCAATTGTAGCCCAAGAAAATTTAGAAATCTGTTCATTGACCTTTTCTCTAGTACTCACAGAGTCTGTAGTGTAATACCCACCAGTATGCATAAGATAAAATTTTTGCAATGTATTAAATTTTTAATTTTTGATCTGATTAACTTTTATTGAAGCTTTTTTTCTTTTGCTTTTTCAGGTCAGCAGAGTTTGTGTTTAGTTTAAGTCATGGTTCGCAAAGATGCTCGTTCATACCCCACAACTGCTCAGTATCAGCGGCTAAGCCAAGACGATGATGGATTTGTTGATGGTCAATTTAAGGTACCAATTGGTCATATGCTATATGTTGTTATAAGGATGATTAGGGTCATTAGAGCAAGTCCAGTTATAATGTGATGGATTGTTTGGTTAGAAAATGGGATGGGTTGTCAAAGATTGAGGTGGGTTGGATTAGATATATGGTAGTCCTTTTCAATGGTTATTGTACAGTAAACCCCCCCCCGTATTTGCGTTCTCACGATTCGCGGACTCACGCATTTGTGGGTTTCTCTGTGGAACATATCTACCCATTATTCGCGGAAAATTCGCCAATTCCTGGTATTTTCACTGAGAAATATTCACTAATTACGGTATTTTCATATTTTCATGACTAAATGCACTTTTTGTGATAAAACTATTAAAATACTCAGGTATAAGCATTTTTAGAGGGTTTTTCTTGCGTTTACACTATCAAAATAGGCAGTTCTAAGTGTTTTTAGAGGGGTTTTAAGTATTCACGGATTTTAGATATTCGTTGGGGGGTGCGCTAAGCATCCCCCGCAGTACGGGGGGTTTACTGTATGCTGAAAACAGCAGAGTAGCAGTCATTTGAAAGGTACGAAGTGTAGAAATAACACAGCAAAGACTTATAAGAAGGGCAAAACACTGTAAAGAAAAGTCATAGATAAAAACTCCGACAAGACTAGAATTCAGGCGGAAAGTGCACAAGACAGTAGAGAGTGGGGTATGTTCATTGCACATCTAAGTTCTGCAAAAGAAAATCCTGTTCCTGCAGATAAAAGTTCATGCAAAAGTATTGTCACAGATTATAAATTAATAGGAAGATTACTGTTAATTAATCATCTCTGTTCTTACTAGTATCCAAACTATCACACTTACTTTCCACTGTGCTACTTCTTAAATATATCCTATCACTGCCATCCAAACCAACCTGATATCTATATAACTATTCTAAAATTCCCCTACTAACTAATGGACTACTACCTCTAAATCCCAGGAACTCTTCAATCTCTGTACCCAATTCACATTGCACCTCATCAACATAATCTAATACTTCCTGTATGGTATTCATCCTATCTAAATCATCATTGCCTACTCTGTCTGAGTCGTCTTCTTCCGTAATAGGAAACATAAAAATACTAAATGTATGATCTAGATCATTATCAGTTTCAACTAATTCTTCAACCTGTACTCCTATGCTTACACTATCCTTCCTCTTTCCTTTTTTTTTTCCCAGTCTTAACTGTCTTTACTAAACCAACTGTTTCTCTTCTAGCAAACTCTCCTCTGGCTTATTCATGCCATCTTCTACCCTCTTTCTTTCCTGTATTCATTCACACTTTCCACCATTGATGTTGAGGGTTCATCCCAGTGAATCCTCTTCAACCTATCTTCTACATACTCCTGCTGTGTGACTTACTATCCCACATATTGCACACTTAGTCCTAGGCCTATCGCACATCTGGGTAAAATTAACTTTCCTACCACAATTTCTGGTACACCTACATCTTGCGATTCACAATTTCTTGCTACATGTGCTAGTTTCCTACATCTGAAACATCTGACTGGCTCCACCTCTGTACATTCCCTTGCACTATGTCCTACCTTGCTACAGCCAAAGCAGGCTCCTAATGCCCATCTACATTTGCCTATCTGATGTCCTTTTCTACATCTGTAACTTTTAACTTCTGTCACTATTCTTTTCATAATATCAGCCAGTCCTTTGCCTATTCTTACTCCCATTTAAACTTTGTCTAAACTCTCACTTCTGCTTCTATCCTGCCTTTTCTTACTACTGTTTCTCCTCATAGCTCTAATATTCATATAAACATAATCCATATTTCTTACATTGCTATCATTGCTACAATGCATATTACTTCTCTTATATCTGTCATCCCTACAATTTATGTTCATTCCATTTTACTAGGCTTTTCTTTAAAATCTTTCCTAGTCTTCAAAGAATAGCCTACCATTGCATTTCAGTACAACCCATGTTCAGTCTTATCCTGCAATCCATGCCTTCTCCCCACATACCCTTGCTTCTCAGTCCTCCTGTCTTCCACATCCTCAAAATCAAAATCCCCCCACCAACTCTAGCACATCATTCCACTTCAATTGCTCATTCCTCCATCTCATCTTTTCTTTCCCCTTTGCATTTATAAACTCTGTCATATGATTGGGAATGAAAGCCAGAAACTTTTTCATTGTCTTATTTTTACTAATATCTTTATCCCCATTCTTTTTCCTGGCTAAAGTTTCAAGCCAATGGGTATACATTGACACATTCTCCTTCTTTCCCATCTGTACAACCTCAAACTCATTCTTCTTCCTATGCCCTATTCCCTCTTCCAATCTTCTCACCAGATCAATGATCCTCTCTTCCTACACTCATGAGCATTTGATGAAAGTCCAACAATCTGCCTTCCAGAAACTTGCCCAATTGTTGCAACCAGTGATGCTTACTATCTCCATACTTTTCCAAGTAGTATGTTTCATACTCCTTAAAAAAGTAATTTATGTCCTTACTCGATATGAAGTACTTTCCAATCTTGGGTACTTCCCTGAGTACTATACTCCTGTGTACCTCTTTCACTCCCTCATTACTTGAACTTTCTATCTCTCCATCCATTTCTTCATTCCCTTTGACTCACAGCTGTCCTCACCCGACAGGGTATGGAGTGAGTTCCTACTCTCACATAACTTTTATACTATCTCTGTCCTTTTCATGGTCTTACTTTGTTTTACTTTTTTCATATCTTTTTTCATATCTTTTAGATCCTCAACCTTTCTACAGTCTTTTTCCTATCTTTTGCACCCTCATCCTTGCCTACAATCTTTTTCCTATCTTCATCATCCTTCTGGTCTGGGGTTGATTCTATCTGCTGCTCCTTGCATTTCATCTTTCTTACTAATTCCAGATCTTAGTCTCTCATTAAACATCCTTTCTAACTTCTTTAACTTCTCCTCCATCTTCCTGTTTGATGCCTTTGCCTGTTCAGTGACTGATTCCTTTATTTCCTTCATCATTTTCTTTAATTTCTCGTTTCCTGCCTCAGTTGCTCATTTTCTGCTTTTGCCTTCCTAAAGGACTCCTTTGTCTCCTCTAGTTCTCTCTAGAGTCTATGTAATCCCTCAGTTTTCCGTACCGTAGCTTCCTTTGTAATAAATTCCAAAAATTCTCCTATTTGTTTATGCTACTTTCACTACGACCTTCAAATATACTTTCCCAACAACCTTTGCCCACCACTCCACTAATATACAGGTAGTCCCCAGTTAATGGCGGGCTTGGTTAATGGCCATTCGGTTTTACGGCATATGTCTAGCAACGAAAATCAGCAATTTTCGGTTCCGAAAATCGCCGATTTCCGCTTATCGGCACTGGTAATTGGGTATTGGCACTGATACTTACCTAACAGAGGTGCTGATAACCGAAAATTGGCGCTTTTCGGCGCCGATAAGCCCCGAAAATCGCCAAAAAAGCCCCGGAAATCACTGATTTTCGGTTAATGGTGATTATCGGTTATCATCACACCCCCAGAACAGAACCCCCGCCGATAACCGAGGACTGCCTGTACCACAATCCTTCCTCTCAAAACTGCTGAACCCCACCTCTCTCATTCCTCTTAGTACAATGGCCCCACATTGGGCACCAGTATTTTGTGGTTTCTTTTTCTCTTATGAACCAGTGTTGAATGTATTGTGAAGAGTAGTGGTCCAGTTAAGCAATTTTTGGGAGTAAATTATACAATCGCTACATAACCTAAATTTTTCTAATAGTTTTATTTACAAGAAGTCCACAACTAGTTATGACTGTATTTTTGCAAAGAATAGTTTATTGGATCAATCCCTACCTAACCACATACACTAAATTACAATCAATACAGAGAACAATTTCATAGATAGGCTATAAACAAATTGATGATCATCAATCTTCTATAGACCTTTTTTCTTTAACATTATGCCAAAAATATAAAGGAAAGTACATACTGTACAATTACAAAAGAAAAAATATAAAGGAGAGTACATACTGTACAGTTACAAAAGAAAACAAACAAATCTCCAGTGCATGTGGATCAAACAGATCAGTTCAGGAGGATTTACTCAGTTGAGCTTTGTCACCAAAAGAACTTAATACATATATGTATAACCAACTCTTCACACTCCAACATACAAAATGGGATGAGAGAAAAGTCTTCCTTCTTTTTGAACTGGTTTAACTTCTTTTTTATTTCAAATGTTGTCACACAGTAGCAGGAATTATCATCCTCACAAAAGCAATTGACAGTACAGTACGGTGCTTTGTCCTTCAACTAATCCAGAGAGCTCCAATCAAAGTATATCCTCACAAGAGTTGGACCTTCCCACAACTATTCCTGCAGATGAAGGTTCATGATTAAAATAAGGGCTGTGAACAATGGCTGACACAAATAATGAAAAAAAATTATATCAGTGAACGTATTTACAAAGCCATCAAACAGTTTGTTTTTCACCGCCCACGTTCGTGTGAGTGGAACCACTCTCCTTGACCCATGCGGACGTCGTCACCACAGGTTGATGACTGCCCATGGCCTTGCTCACCTGTCAAGACTTTGGTCTTTTGGTTTTCATGGAGCCAGGAGCTGGACAGGCCCAGGGTTTGGGATCAGGACCGTTCTCAGTCCCATCCCAACCCTACCACTGAGGTGTACGTTCCTGGGTCAGTCCTTGGGCTGAACAGGTCGTATGGCCGAGTGGTTGAGAGATCACCGTTGCTCTGGCAAGTGTCCCTCTCCAGCAGAGGGAGCAATTTGGGAGGACCAGGAACTGGAGTGACCCATGGGTCTTATGCCCCAGGACTCAGACACCCCCGAGTTGCAGAGGCACTTATTGGGATCATTAAAATGATTTGTCATTTTAATGATCTCGAGGAAGAGACCGTGGCCTGTCCTGCAGACTACTCTTTGGCCATTGAGTTGCTTTGGGAACCCCAGAAGGAACCCAGGGCTCTGATCGGCCTGCCGTGGTCTAGAGTTGCTGACAGAGTTTTGGACCAGGTGAATTCTCGTCCATGGCCAACGTAACAGGTTGACCCAGACTTACACGTCTATGTCTTGGCTGTTACTGGACCATCTCTTGCAGTTGGAGGCAGTGGCACTGGAATTGACTGCCATTTCAGCATTCCAGACGGTCTCATGGTTAGATCTTTGGTCCCTTACAGTGTCCAAGATTGCTTCCTCTTCAAGTGTTCATGTGTCGGAGGAGGCTACAGCTTAAGAGATTGATGCTGTCTGGAGGTAGGGCTATCACCTACCCCGCTCACCAGACAGCCAACCTGTGGGCAAACCTGGTATTGAAGAGGCAAGATGCAGTTCTGTGTCAACTCTCAAGGTTTGTTGGCCTGGAGTCAGCTTTGGCTGTAAGGAATGAACTGGTACTGGGATCCTCCTCTCTCTTTGCCAGGAGTGAGGTAGAGGCTGTGGTGGAGAGACTACGTACCGAAAACAGTGACAAGCTTGTCCACTAGGCAGTGTCCAAGACTTCTTGGTCTTCGTGTGGCACTGCAGCCTGATCCTTGGGTCAGGCTGCCCTTCCTCTTCAGGCCAGAGGAAGTCTCAGACTTCCTCTGCCAACTGTAGAGGAACCCAGTTGTTTTCTGCCCCAGCAATGTAAGGTGCATGGTTGTCCCCTTTTTAGCCCCCCCCCCCCCTCCCATCCAAGGATGTGGAGCAAAGGAATGAAGGGAGGAGGACACTAAGGGCGGTGTTCCATCCCGCTTGCTGCCGATGGTGGGGTGTTACCTGTTGAGCCATTGGGCAACTTGGCAGTGACTTGGAGCGGAGACCTGGGTGTTGGATGTTCTTGGGGAAGGGTATCTACTATCCTTTGAGTTTCTGCCATCCCTCACTCTTGAACTGGTCTGGTTCCAGATGTATGTTTTTGGCTCACAGAAGGATCTCAGCCTTTGGGACAAGGTGAATGCAATGCTTCGGAGAGGCACAGTGGAAGTTATGAAAGACCAGTCTCCAGGGTTTTACAGCCATATCTGTTCCTGGTGGAGAAGGCGACAGATGGTGGGGGTTGGTCATCCACCTCTCTCTCCATTGAACTGGTTTGTTTGCCAGACCTGTTGCAAGATGGGAATGGTATGCTCAGTTCTCCACTCCATCAGAGAGGGCAACTTTATGCTGTCGGTGGATCTGAAGAATGCATATTTTCAAATACCTACCCATCGGTCCTCTTGGAAGTACCTCCGCTTACCCTCGGGTGGATGGTGTTCCAGTTTCGGGCACTGTGTTTTGGGCTCTCAACTGCCCTCAAGTTTTCACGCAAGTGTTCACACTGATTTCACCATGGGCCCATTCTTACGGGATATGTCTTTTGATGTACCTGGATAGTTGGTTGGTCTTGGCAACCTTGTTACCTCAGTTGCTTCAGGACAGAGATTGCCTTGTTGGAGTTTTGTCACAACCTGGGTGTAGTGACCAACTTCGAGAAGTCAGGTCTCATGCCCAGGCAGAGGGTAAAGTACCTGGGCATGCTGATAGACATGGCATCAGTGAGAGTCTTCCCTTTGGATTCTCATATCGGCAATTTCAAGGAGGTAGCACTAAAGTTTTTGACTTGACAGGCAGAAGCTTCTTGGCAGTGGCAGGTCATTCTGTCATCATTGGAGAAACTGGTCCCTCATGGTCGGCTCCACCTCTGCTCCCTTCTGTGAAGGTCAAAGGAATTTTGGTCTCTGGCAAGGGATCCTCTTTTCTCTCCTGTTCCTCTGTCTGAGGCAGTAAGGAGAGAACTGAATTGATGGTTAGATGACAGGAACCTCTTAATGGGAGTGCCACTTGGTACTCACCCTCCCAAGCTCAGCTGCCAGGGTTAGATGATAGGGACAGAATGGTCTCTACACTAAGACATTGTGGAGAGACTCTTTGAGCTTTGGGAGGCTTTGGGTATCAATCTGTTTGCAACCTGGTACGACTGGAAGCTCTTGATGTTTTGATCCATAGTAGTAATAGACCCATGGGCTACGATAGAAGGTGCCTTCTAGCACCCATAGGACAACCTAGTAGTGTATGCTTTTCCTCTGTTTTGTCAGATTCATTGGGATGATCACCCTGAATCTCAGGTTGACTCTGGTGGTCCATAAGTGGCCTCTTGTCAAGTGGTATCCAGACCTGCTGGCTCTGTTATCTGAAGTTCCGAGAGAGATTTCCTCATGGCACAACCTTCTGTGCCAGCCGCGTGTTGAGAGGTATCACCAGGCAGTGGAAGCGCTGGCACTTCATGCCTGGGGACTAACCAACATCTCTTGCAAAAAAAAGAGGGTTTTCTTGCTGCACTGTGAAGGAGATGTCTGGATACCTGTGGAAATCCTCAGCAGCTGTGTACCAGAGGAAATACACCATCTTCCATAGTTGATGTCAGTGGGGTGTCTCTCCAGTCAGAGCTACTCTTCAGCAGGTAATAGACTTTCTTGTCTTTCTTTGCTGAGAGAAGCTTCTCTCTCTCGGCCATAAGGGGTATAGGTCTTCCCTTGGTCAAGTCTGTAGGTTTAAAGGAGTCGATCTCTCTTGCTCAAGGGAGATCTCCATGCTCCTGAGAAGCTTCAAGCAGTCTTGCCCACCCAGGGAGGCCTCATGAGTGGGACATGACTCTCGCCTTGAAGAGCCTAACTTGTACTCCATATGAGCTACTGAGAGAGTTGTCAGACTGGGATCTGACTTTGAAGACTGTTTTCAGTGAAGAGAGTAGGCAAGCTTCATAGCCTCTCTTTTGATGTTAAGCACTCTGGGGGATGTGGATTGGTTACCCCCCCGAGTTTGTCCCAGAATTTGCAGCAAAGACTCAGAATCCGTCAGTGCTTGATATCAGATTCGAGTCCTTTTTGATCCCCTCCATAGAAGACTTTGTTGGTAGTGATCAGGATGAGGTGCTATTATGTCCAGTTACGGTGTTGCGATACTATCTTAAGAGAACTCGACATCTCAGGCCTGAGTGTCAATGCCTCTACATTAGTATTGGCTTGAACAAGAAAGAGGTGTCAAAGAACATAATCTCTTTCTGGCTGCGTGAGACAATCAAATGGGCGTGCGCATCATCTGGCAAGGAAGACGTGAGTACAGTCTGGGCAGGAGCTCACAAAGTTAGCATTCTGGAAGACCCTGTCAGTTTAGCAGGTATTACAGGCGGGGGTTTGGTCATGCCACATTCATCTCGATTTACCTTTGGGACGTTGCCCACAAGTCCTTGGACATGTTTTCCTTGGGTCCTGTGGGACTGCCCAACAAGTTGTGTAGCTCACCTGGCTCCCCTAAGGGGACAGGTAGTATCTTATCTAAGGTACTGTTCGGTAAGCGAAAAAGTGTGTGTGAGAGTGATTGGTCTCCTCCTTTTTCTCTTTCACCTCTCTGTCTCATAGAGCAGAGAGTTAGGTAGCAAGCTGTTACATGCTGGATGGATGAGGATTGCAGGCGAGTTCCATGACACGGGCATCCTGTCCTTCATCAGTGGTTTTGTAGATTTATTGGATGTATGTCTTCCCCTCCCTTTTGACAAGGGTAGAAAGGGATAGACAGTGAAACAAACCCATTTTAATATTAAATTTTATTGTCTCTGATGCATACTGATTCTTTCAGTCTTCTACAAGGTAACGAAAGCAAATTCATTACTTTATGCCCTGAAGTCTAGCAGTTGAACATCCCATAAGTTCAACAAGCTGGAGGTGAGGGGATTCCTTCCTTTATTCTTGCAGAGCAGGAAGGTGTTCCTGGATGGGTAGAACCAACCAGTTGGTTCAGAGAGTTCCAAGACTCCTCCCACCAGTGGCTAAGAGCATGTAAAGAACGAAGGTTTATATATATGTTGGAACAAATGGCAAATTTTTAAAGTAATTTGTATTTTTTCTAACATACAAACCTGAAGTTCTTTACATTAATGGCCCACCTTAACCACCCCTCATTCTGGTATACCTGGGCCAGAAGGCAAAGAGGAGTGCAGATCGATAGGTGGTTGGGGCTTCCCCCACCTGTCAGTAATTAATGACCCTGTATGAAAGGTAAATGGCCATTCCAGCTTGCTTTTGCAAGCTAAATACCATGTAAAGAACTAAAGGTGTGTGTTATGAAAAATACAAATTACTTCAAAAATTTGCTATTTTGTACACAAAAAAGCAGTAGTCTCACATTGTAAACATACAAATATAATTTTATTGATAAATTTATACTATATTCATACAAGTACAGTATACACAAAGAAGCGAAGTATGCATTTTTAGTACTAGTGGTTCTATATTATTGTGGTATTGCTTTATGCAAATGATCAGAGTTTTTAGTTTTGCATACTGTGTATGGTAGAGCATCATGTCACTAGACACATTTAAGCTGACTTCATTTAAAGTATGCTGGTACTCTGATTTGGAGCACAGTTAATACATTTTGGTTATGCATACAATTCCCAGTGGTAAAACTTCATTTCTAACATGTTTATGGTACAGATAATACGAAAGTACAGCATGAGGTTTAGTACTTCTCTTTAGGAATACGTAGTTTAAATTAAGCTTCTCAGTCTTGTCTGTTGTCATACCTTTGCTTTTAATTCAAATTGATCAACACTCTTTTGAAGAGTTTTCATCATATCTGTTCTTAAGAAGAGTTTGGATATCAAAATGAGTGAAAAAATGGAATGATACATTTTATGAAATATTCAGTACACTTACAATATCTGTGAATAATTTACTGAACCAACCAAATTAACATGAGTTATTTCAGGTCTATTTGTAAATGTTAGGGATCAGATCTTGTATCTCATATAGGCCTAGATGGTAAAAGTTATCCCTCCTCTGCAGACTGGTCCAAAGCGTATTCCATGGAAGGCAATTGGTTACGCTCTGCTGCTGTTCACGGCAGGCACTCTGTTACTTGTTATAGGAAGTCTCCTTGTGGCTGGCTACATAGATGAAAAATACGCCGATCGAACTTGGCCTATCATAATCCTTGGAGCGTTGATGTTCATCCCAGGTGCTTACCATTCCTATATTGCTTATTATGCATTTAAAGGGTATGACGGTTATTCTTTCGATGATATACCATCCTATGATGACTGAAACTAGTCGATGAACACCATTCATCTAGTGAATGGTATTTTGAATAATGAACTATGTACAGTAAATGCTGTTGATTTTTACTTCACTTGTACTGAAATATTTTGGTTTTTGTGAGCCCAGAGATTTTTTATTTGACGTCTGGTCACTCAAGTCGTGTTAAAATTGCAGTTCTGTAAATAAGTAAGCATTTTTAAGTACAGTACTTGGTTAAGCAGTTTGATTTCCTACTTTAATGTTGTCTCTTTAGTCTTCAGTGTTTGTGACAGAGAGTAGGTTACCACATTTTATTGCTGCATTGTAAGTTAATTTAAACTTTTAAGATGTTTAACTCTTAGTTCTGTACTTTTAAGAACACTTTTGTCACCTCAGAATTTGGTATTATTGGATTAATGTTGGAGCTAGTAAAAATATAAATCATGAAAATGCCCTTTTGAATTGTGATGGTGTAAAATTGTCATGCAGTTGTCAGTTGGGAATATTTTGTGTGTACTGCATTCTCTGTGTCAGACACAACTTGTTTAGTGAACACCCAGCCAAAACAAGTGTTTTGTCATAAGTACATTTTAATAACTGCTGAAGGTAAATATTGCTAAAGTGAGCACTAATATGAGGTGTATGCAGCACAGATAGAATTAGCAATTTACTGAAACCTGTAATGGCTTAATATGGGCTAGCTGTAAGCATGTTGCCATTATCATATGATCTTCATGAGAGGTTAACTGTAATACTGTATACAATTTCAACAACAAGAACTGCAAATTTTTTTTTTTTTTTTTTTTTTTTTTTTTGAAGATAAAGCTTCAGTCCTCTTACTTGAAGGTTATGTGAATGGAAGGACAGTCATATGTAGTAATGGCCATGTTTTCAGAATTCATCATGCTGTTCTTGCCTATTATGAAATCCACATAGACACTTTTATTTTGCCAGAATATTACTAACCCGTAAATTTTATAGTGTTGAAAATAATTTTGTGAGGAATATTAATTTAATTTACCTTTGCCAAAAACCTTTGGTATTTCCTACAGTGAACCACGTATTGCACACTGTAGGAATTGATTAAGGCATTGCCTGTAACAAGGAAAGTAGTGATTTGTGAACAGAATGAGTGAAGAGAATCTCTTCAGTAGGGACTCTATAACTGTAATATAGAACATAGATTTCTACCCTTAGGTTATTTGCTGTTCCTTTGATTAATGTTCTATTATGTTCAGGGAACGATCCGACCCCTTGTTGTTTCCTTTCTAAGAAAGTCTCTGGAGACTACTCTTGAGTCTGACTTTTAAACTTTGATCCAAATGCAAGAATATGAAGTAATTCTGATGCCTTTAGCAGGATTCGAACCTGCATCCAGGGTATCAGAATGATGCCACATTGCAAACGTGTTCCAGAGAACCACATGATCTTGTTCTGGTGCTCTGGATGCAGGTTTGAATCCTGCTACAGACATCCTGTTAGGGTTCTGTAGTACCCAAGTGTATCTAAAAAGTGTGAAGGATTTGAGAAGTTAAGAGGGCATTGGGATTATTAAATTTACAGTACATAAGTATCTGGTAAAAAGTGACCATTAGACTCTGTATGTATATTAGATGTACAAGGTTCAAGGTTTATGCTGTGGGCAATTGCATCTTACTTGTTCAATGCTTTTTGCATTTCTAGTCAACATATGCAACTCTAATTTACATTTATACTAGATGAAAGCATTTCTTATCAACATGAAGATCTCAGATTTATGTTTTTATTGAATGGAAGCATGTTTATTTTTGTAAGAATCTCAGTAGAAATTTTGTTGATTTTTACCATAGAAACACATTGTTTTAGTGATTTTTGCACATGGAAAAATTATGGTACTGTGAAAAATATTATAGTAATGTAATGCAGAGTGCCTTTTTCTTAACTACATTACTTGAAGGAGTATAGTAAACTCATCATTCATGAGAATAATTTTTCAGTTTCTTGACAAAGCATAAATACAGTTCGTGTACTGAACAGGTGGTCTTAATGTTTATGCATGAGGCATGTATTAAAGTCAGTGTATCCTTTGGAAGCTTTTCCAAACAGTTCTAAAGCTTCAGATTATTTTTAGTGTTAACATCTTGGCCCCCTCCTGTTGGGTCTGTTCAGAATTAATCTTCAAAGGCAGCCTTGCAAGTCCAGCAGTGTGACTTGGTGGTCTTGCAAAACTAATTTGTTTAAAAAAAAAAAAATAAGTGTTCTCTTTCTTGGTAGACCTTGGTCTTAGCTTTGGTATTTGGCTGTAATTGATTAAGAAAACTAATGTTACGTTACTACAATAAGGTGCAACAAAGTGTAGTTACTTCTGTTAGTTATAGTATTAATATTGGCTGTTGACTTGGTCTAAAGTGTCACTTTTATTTGTACATATATCTGTTGCAGGAAAGTTTTGTACATAGAGTAAAGAGGTGCATTGGTATTATATGTTCTCAGAACTTCTATAGTGTGGATTTACTGGAGATTTTCATATAGTTGTGTACTGTAATTGGTTTTACATGATAAAACATGCATACTATATATATACTTTATTTTGTGGCCATGTGTATTGTGTGATAGAGAATTCCGAGGGTTTTAAATAGTTGTAAATTGAAGTTGTGCAGAATTTTACTTATAATTGTCCAAAGATGGTCGGCACTGTACTGTAAAGGTAATTATAATTGTTTTTTTCATAGATACTGTATAGTTTTATTGATTAATTGGTATAATTAATTTTTTTTGTGAGGAATTCCAAGGTTGATCCAACTTTTTGCGTATGGAAATCACAATTAGTATTAAGGAAATGTTACAGTTTTTTTACTAGATAGACTGCAAAATCTTTGCTTTTTGGGAGCTGTTGTAAGGTAGGCATTGTATGCTAGGATTACAAAAGATGATACAGTACATCTTTTAATAATGTACGTTATGTGTTAATTAGTAGTACAGACAGTCCCGGTTATTGGCAGGGGTTCCATTCCGACAGCGTGATGATAAATGAAAATCACCGATAACCGAAAATCGCCGATTTTCAGCACTTATCGGCACCAATAACCAGGTATTGGCTGAGATTAGCACCTCTGTTAGGTATGTATCGGCACCAAAACCCAATTATTGGCCCTGATAAGCAGAAATTGGCGATTTTCAGCGCTGAAAGTTGCCAAAAATCACCAATTTTCGTTGCTAGACAAGCCCCGTAAAATCGGATCGCTGATAGCAGAGTCCGCTGATAACCGGGGACTGCCTGTATTTTCTCGTAGATTTCGCTCTACATTTATTGATAAAGTTAGTGCCTTAAGAAGGAGTCAGGATGCTTTGAATGTGTCAGTTAATTTTACATGTATTTACAAATTTATCTCTGTTTATCTTTTTTCTTATATACTGTATACTATATCATAACCATTACAAATTGTAGGAAGCTCTTATTTCATTAAATACAATAGCACCTCAACTTAACAGACGTTTTGGGGATCTAGCCCTTCTGATAAGTAACAAAGTCCATTAAGACCCTATGTTATAGCTTGCATTTGAATATTTTCTAGATATCTTACAGTTAACAGCAGTTCTATGTTGTTCCTAACCTGAACTAACCTGTACTATACACTTAATATTCAGTTTAAGGGATATATAAAAACATGTATCACTTCCAAAATGTTAGCATAGAAAAATAATCATAATATGGTAACTGATAAGTACAGAAGTCTGCTTGGTTGAGGTCTGTTAAGCTGAGGTGGTGTTACTGCTTAGGTACATTAAGTAGAGTACAGTAGTACATTGCTTAGAACTATAAAATACCAGTTTTATCCATTTTTGACCACTTGTATCATGTTTGTGTGTTGGCATTTTTTTGCATCATCTGGAACTTGAAATCCATTAGGTTTGCAGGGTTTATTTACTGTACTTAACATTGTACACATTCTCTCTGTAGACATTCTTTCTTCCCATACTACATCAGATTCACGTACGACTTAGAAAAAATCCTTTGAAAGGGTGGGAGCATAGTTTCTCAGTGGCTTTTAAAAATACAGATTAGGAGTCTCCCAATTACAGTAAAAAATGACTTCAAGCTTTTAGTAATCACTAGGATTTCATTCACTTTGAGGCTAAACATTATCCTTATGAATTCCAGTTCCACATTGGTATCTGAGAACCCCCACTTTTCCCCTCTTCTGAGAAGTCTTTTTTTGTTGTCATTTTGGTAATTGATTTATCATGTGTTTACTGTAAAATTCTTGGCAATATTATTTGAAGTCAGTGCCATCCAAATTGTGTCTAGCATTGCTCATGAAACAGCTTGAATCTATTTCTCCCAAAGAAATATCGTGTTATAACAGATTAAGGTTTATATAATACAAGAAATTTTTTATTTTAGATCCAAACTTGTGTAGGCCTTAATATAAATTAATTGGCCAGTGAAGCAAATGAAGCTGAATCTGCATCCACTTTGGTAAGATGAAAATAGTGTAAGGCTTTCTCATAAGTAATTATTCATAATTGTATCACTAGAACTACTGTGATAAAATAGCCAAGTGTTGAATTGTTGATTTTCTTCAGTGCATAAGGAGTGCATTGCTGAAGCTGTGGTATCTTAGGACCAGGGACAACCTTTCAAATTTCAACTTGTTTCTGTAAAAAGAACAAGTTTTTATTTATAAAGCATACAATGCAGCTTTAACAGTAGGACATGTTGTTTGAGAAGTTTCTAACTTCACCAAGTAAGTGATTAAAAATCTTGGATGCAAATCCCTTGAAGAGATTTTGTCACAGTCTCTGTTTTCATTTTATCCAGTAATCAAATAAAAGATTTTGGTTAGTTATGAAACATTTCTGTCAGTTAAAATTCTAAGACCATGTGATTTACAAAGTAAGATATTACATTTGTTATGTTGCACATTTAAGTACAAATCATCGGAGCAAGAAGCAAAGGCGTTGAATTTTAATCAATAATTTTAGTGATTGGAGAATTCTTAAATTGCAGGATATTCTTGTTAATGTAGACAGAGGTAACTTATTTTGCTGACCAAACTAATTAGCCATATACAGGCAGTCCCCAGTTTACGACGGGTCCGGCTTACGACGTTCCGAGGTTACGATGCTTTTCAAATATATTCATCAGAAATTATTTCCTGGTTTACGACGCATGTTCTAGGGTTACGATGCATTGTACGCCAATCCGACGGAAGAGATATGGCTCCAAAACGGCAGAATAATCAAAATTTGGATTTTTTTTTATGAAAAACAATAAAAATGCAGTTTACATTGTTTTCAATATACCCAAAGCATTAAAAGTAAGGTTTTCTTAGGATTTTAGACGATTTTCGACGATTTTTCGGTTCACAACAATTTTCAGTTGACAACGCGGCGTAAAAACGGAACCCCTGTCGTAAACTGGGGACTGCGTGTACAACTTTAAGGCTTTAGTACTAAAATCTGTGCTTAAATTTGCTGTTTTGGCCTTAAAAACTTGTTGAAAACTTGATCTTTATTGAGGAGCCTTTTTTCATGTTGAGGGGTTGGATATCCGATCTATTCCTTCATAATTGTTCACCACCTTTTCCACCTTTTCTGCAGGCTACAAGCCCTCTTGAGTTTATCTCTCTGCAGATAAGAAAGAGAAATGAAAAAGAAAGAAAGAAAGGCTTATAGCTCAAGCAGGTAGTATAAGAAAAGAAAATAAATTCAGTTGGGTTTCCCTATTAAGGGAACTTAATTACCTTGGTGTAAAGCTCTTGCAAGTTCTTTGTAAACTGGAGAGAAGTTGGAGGTTAGCAGATCATGCCAAGACAGTGCCACATTGACTTACAGGATCAGCATCTTGAATAATGAAAGTGCCACAAGTAGTTACTTATTGTTTGATGCTGTATGGGAAGCAGAACTAGCAAATGTAATAAAAAAAATCAAATTAACAGATGGTGTATAGTATTTAGGCATATATTTGTTGGCTCTGCAGTTTTCATAGTTTCATAGATGTGAACTGGGAAGGATTGCATTTTTTTAGTTTTAGTCACCAGTCAGATAATGTTTAGTTCAGAATTTACAGTTTCTGTACACTTTCTGGAAATGTCAGTCATGAGAAAATAACTTGATTTAAAATTTTTTTATGGTGATCTGTTTGAATATGATAGAATATGACAGGAACGTTGCAATTATTCACTCATCTGAATGCTTTCTGATCATGGTCACTGATTACAAAAAGTCACAGAGAAATGAAGTGCATCTGACTTTCATCGTAAAATGATATTTTGTTTCATCAGTTGCCATATCTGTCCAAAGCAAGGAAATTTCAGAGTGCTTTCTGGAAGTGAGATTCACATTAGTTTTACAAGTATTACTGTTCATTGGTTTTGTCTGTATTTTGGTTGTTTCTTGAAAGAGGATAAGGTAGATGGCAGCCACAGTTCTTTTTCAGCATCCAGGAAACGTACAATAAGTCAGTTCAAATTTTACATACTGTATTGTAAGATTCTTTTCCTATGTATTGTAAGATTCTGTTCCTATATTTATGGATGATGGGATTTGATTTTCCTATGTACTGTAAGACTCTGTTCTTATATTTATGGATGATGGGGATTTGATTATATAGTACCAAAGTTTTTGTCTCAGTAACTTTTGATAATTTGAATGAAAAAAGATATTTCAGTATTTAGTTCAGAATATAAAGGAATATTTACAAAAATTGTCAAGTGATTTGCAGTTGTAGATTTTTTTATTCTGTATCTGGTGCAGTGCATTTTCTGTTTTGAGATTTTATTCTGTAATTTAGATACTTTAGTTTTTCAGTTATGCTTAGGTTGTAAATATTTCTTTTTACTTTATTCTAGTGCACAATTATAACTGATGGCATGTTCTTGTGATTTCTTTGGTTAAATATTTCCAATTTTGTGTAATATGCACAGTCCTATTGAATTACTTTTTT
This sequence comes from Macrobrachium rosenbergii, assembly GCF_040412425.1. Lineage (NCBI taxonomy): Eukaryota > Metazoa > Arthropoda > Malacostraca > Decapoda > Palaemonidae > Macrobrachium > Macrobrachium rosenbergii. The sequence goes on along the minus strand of NC_089770.1, from coordinate 14,427,335 downwards.
TTCTTTAACATAGTCCTGGAGAATTTAGGTATTTCTCTGTGTTGATGGTTCCAAAGAGGCTTGTTTTAAGTTCGTTGTTTGATATACTACACATCAGTTGACTTAACCCAAACTGATGTCATTTGTATTAAGAAGAAATAAATATGATGCTGTTAAGCTGTTTTTAATTACCCCATCTATTAACTAAGCTCACCGTTAGGTATTTGCAAGGTTGAGCTGTCTTGAGCTCTTTTTGATGTTTTGTGTGATGTGCATGATATTACATGTATTATGTCAGTTCTTGATGGATGTATTATGTCATTTGATTGTATGGTTTTCAGTACAGTGAAGTTGTAGAAACTTGTGATCTCCAAATATTTAAGCAAGGAGCTAATTCATTCCTGCGCTCTGCTGCTGATGTCTCCTGAATTTCAGGTGTATCAGTTTTACTGTATTTTTACTGTTCCCTTGTATCTATTGTTTATCACCTTTTCCTGTAACTTGTCTCTCTCCAAATGATTTCCCTTTGGACCCCTCTTGGGTTTATAGTCTGTTGACTCTTCTCCATAATTATGGGCTCTCAGCTGGTGCTTTAAAGAAAGAGAGAAAAGAAAGTCCTGGATTCTCTCCCATATACAGTAGAAGTTTAACTTGGAATTGAGTTTATTGCTGTAAATGATTTGGCCAAATTAGTCAAATAACAGTAATGATGATACAATATTAATACCGTATCATCAAGTACAGAGTAGTTGGAAGAGAACCTCTCATTTTGATAAGAAAATTACGAATTATATCAATACCAAATGGTTAATGTTTATTTCTGTCATCATAAAAGTTTCAAACTTCTCTTAAGAGTTTACAAACAAGTTCCTGGATAAGAAGGAAGTGAACCAGTAGAGAGTAAATAGATGTAAAGAGGAAAAGGAAAGATTTTATATGCCTAATTTAAGGAGAAGCTGGAAATATTTCTGTATGAATTATTGATTTCTTGCAAGCATTTGCGACTTCTTTGACCTTAAGAAGAATTCAATAAATTAGGAAAACTATATTTAGAGTATCAAAAACTCTGTTAACTAATGCAGCAGTCAAAAAGACTCAATAATTTTAACAAAACTTGTGTATGGCTGTAAATATTTTAGGGGTATGACAGAAAATGGTTTTGAAATGCTTCTTGATTGAACTAAAAATGAGCTTTTTGTATTTAATGGAATACATTAAAACAAACATTCATTAGCAGTAAGCTCACCATATTTATTTCATAGCTTTTGATATTTCATGGTGAAATATCTGTATTGTGTTTTTTTATTGTCTATTAAATACTGTATTCCTGTTAAGTAACTGCTACCTATTACCTGTTTGTTTTTGCTTCAGGAATACATGAGATGATGATGGAAGGTTTCTTAATATGGTATTCCACCGTCTTTTCTTTACCAGGAAAATGCTTGGTGAGGTTGTGCCATGGTACAGTTAACAATTCAACAGTCACCTAAAACTGTCCCCCACCTATAACCCTGTACCATGAATATTGTCCAGATATTAAAACCAGTAATTGCAGTTCCAGGCTTTGTACTTACTCTGTAAGAGGCAATTGTTCTTAGATGAAGACAATTAAGTATGAGAGCTGAAAAATCTGTGTAAAGTCTGTTTCAGGAAAGGATTTTAGTATGCCTGCTTCAGGAAGTGATTACTTTGGGAAAGATAATGAGATCTCTTCAGTCCTCAAGAGTGGAAGAATCTCTGTCTTTTACCATCTACCCTTTCTACTTCCACATCAGTTGGCCATGAGTTCATTAGTTCTTCTCTTCTTGCGACTTAGTCAAATCTGTACAATGTTCCTTAAAACATGGATTTAGGTGCAGCCATCCTCTACCCCCTCATCTTGAGGCATTTTTCTACCTCATCAGTTCCAGTGCCATCTGCCTCCTCAGCATCACCTTCAGCTGCTATTGCTGCTGCATATGCTCTACACCTCATTCTGTTGTTAGTTCTTTGCTGGGTGAGCGGGTTCCGTTCTCAGCTACCACTCTGATGGTTGCGAGTTTGAATCTCCGAGCGGCTAGTGAAGAACGAGAAATTTGTTTCTGGTGATAGAAATTCATTTCTCGCCATAATGTGGTTCAGATTCCACAATAAGCTGTAGGTCCCATTGCTAGGTAACCAATTGGTTCTTAGCCACGTAAAAAAAAATAAATCTAATCCTTCGGGCCAGCCCTAGGAGAGCTGTTAATCAGCTCAGTGTTCTGGTTAAACTAAGATATACTTACTTACTTATCATTCTTGTTGATTCCCCCCATGTTTGATTTGAATACTCATCATTACAGACTTGGTTATTGTACCTTCTCCAGCTTTATCTCTTGCCGTGCAGGGCACTCTCTTCGGACAAGGTCTAAAAGCAACCATTATTTCATGAATTGAACAAGGTGGTATTTAATGAAGAAAAACAAGTAATGACCTAGAGTCATTTGCTTCTGCCAGGCTGCTGTTGTTTGTGGACTTCTGTCATTCAAGAAATCAACTTCACCTGTATCCTCCAAGGAGGTGAAATTTTTGTTAGGTGTTTATTCACTGAAGACCTTTGTTGATGCAGGTTTGAGTGAAGAACTAATAAGTTTTTAAGATAACAGTACCAGCTGTGAATCTTCAGATTATTAGTACAGCAGGGAATTATAGTTTACAGTATGTTGAAAAGTCGTTCGTTCTGACAAGAATACAGACACCCTGGCATTTTTGTGGATGACCTTTGGTGCAAGGTGGTTGTCATTGAAACTTAGTAAGAAGGTAATTAACTAACAATAGGTGAGTGAAGGGATTTGGGTGCCACCCACTCACTTGGCTGCAAGCATTCACTTTTTTTTGGCTTTGCTCCTATAAAGACATGTCCATTGCTACTGAATTCTTTCATCATGAGTATGTATTGTTGAAGACCATGGATTTACCCATTTTTTAGCCTTGTTTTGCAATGAGTGGTACAAATAAAGATGACCGTTCCCTTTCAAGGAAATATGATCAGTACGTATAGATGTTCAGGATCTTTTGCGGGGGTCAGGATTACATACAGATCAGGGCCGGTGCCAGGAACTGCGGGGCCCAATTAGAAGATTATAGAAATTAAGAGTATTTTTTATGTCTAATATAAAAATGATTTTCCAAGTGAAAATTTTCTGTTAATATAGTAAGCTTAATAATGTGAAGAATACTACCTCCTCGTTCTTCATTTCATGTTTTCGGTAGCAGTTTATTCCTCTTAGAATACAGAAAGGGCTTTGAAAGGTAACCCTGGTGCAGGGTCCAATTTGATCAGATTGGTCAAATAGGCCTAAAACCGGCCCTGATACAGACTTCTACCTGCGTGAGTGTGCTGATTGGTCACTGTTCTATTGGAAGAACTTTGTGTTCCAGAGGAAGAAATGCAAGACGGCTCCACTGGTGCCTTCTGAGGGTAACATGAAATATACATTTTTTCAAACTTGTACACCATTTTGTTAAAAAAAAGAAAAAGAAAAGAGGAAACAAGTTTGAGGTGTATGATTTCTGACCAAAAAGACAGTTGTAAAGTAAAATGTTGATGTAATCTTAGGCTGATTGTTGATTGTTGATATTGCAGACTGCTTAGACCATTTGTCTCTGGTTTTCTCTCTTGGTTTTCATGAGCAGGATGACTTGCTGACAAAACTTATAGCAGACATTTGAAATAGGTATTACATTACATCACCTAACTAGGGCCTAGGAGAAGTGGATAGTGAAAATAAAAGTGGACAAAGATGCTCCGTTTTATTTATTGAGAATAAAACTTTATATATTTTTTCGCCGACACACGAGACAGTCACAGGTTATGTTCAGCTTACTTAACAACCCAAAAAAATTACAAATGACACATGGGTACTTCTTTGAACATTATTGCGAGCATCGTGTACGTTGCTTCTTGGGAAACGCGGCTTCGAACAAGATTTGCGATGGAGTTTGTGTGCTTTACCAGTTCTGGATTATGTACATATCTGGTTGGTGTAGACTGATGGGGAAGGGTTCTTGTGAAGATTTGGTGGAAGCTGATTCAAGAATTTTTTTAAGAAGAAATTCTATAAGTAATTCATTTATAGTTTGAGTAGCTGTAGTTCATTTAACATTTTTGGTTTGTGTTACAGGTTGATTAATAGAGTACCTGTAGTATTATATACGGGCTTGACCTGATATACTAAGATTTTGTTGTTTTGTTTCTAGATTATATACAATAAAGGGATAGGTTTCTGTGTAAAATATAAAGACTCAGTTGAATTAGATACTCCAACAATGCAATCTGATCTGATTTAGGAAGAAAGAACACGGAAGAAAATTTTTTAAGTTTTCAACTAAATTACAATGCAGTAATACGGCTTTAGTTTGGATTTGAATTAGCTAGAAAATTTGAACTGACCAGCCACTTTTAATGTTTTGGAAAACGATTGATCTTTTTTATGCTGAGGCTGAAATTTCACGTGCTATTTTAAGTGTCATATTTTGGTTTTCACAAAGGAGCAATAGAATGCAGTTTGGTTTTTAAAGCAAGCTCAGTTATTGATGAATAAATAAATGTGTTTTAGTTTATTAAATGGCCTGTGATATTATGAAAAAGTTTTGAATGAAATTCTCTTTACTGAATGCAGTTGTATCATCCTGATTTATATTTGTCAAAATGAACTGAAATAGAAACAAAATCCTTTTACAGATTTTTAATATCTTTGATCAAATCATCTTCAGTGTTAATTAAACATTTCTGGAAGACTGTTATTTGTCTCTTAATGTAGTTTTTCATGTTCAAAAAGAATGGGGGAATAAGCTCTCCTTTTGTAGTGCTAGCCCTCTTAATTGATGTGAAATTTGGCTTGACCATTGTAGCTTATTTCTTGCAAAATCGTCTCTCTTGTGATTCTTTCATTAGGTTATGCTTTGACTACATTGTGATTTAAGACAATTTTTTTCCTACTGTTGATGACAGAATACAATAATACAGTATTGTATTGATCCCTTATTGATTGAATGAATGTTTGTGGCTTTCTTTCTGACTCAATTATTGGGTCGTACCATAAACTTTCCTAATAACTGATAGTTGGTTGAGTACTGCAGGAGTCCCTCATTGACTGTAAAATAGTTTCTTATTGCAAGGCTCCTTTATTTACTGGGTAATGTCAAGGAAAGGCTCTTCTGTTTACTGAGGAATGATGTTTCTTTGAGAGGCTTTCTTATTCACTGAATAGTACTATAGGCTTTCCTTATCAAAAACTTCACTGTGCAGAATTTTTTCAATTGGGGAATCTCCACTGTTCCAAGTATTGTCTTTCACAGCCAGCCTTCGGAGAAAGATAATACTGGACCATTGTTCTGAAATCCTCTGAATGTCTGATCTACACCAGAGATTGCCAGATGCCACTGACATAGCTTTTGTGACCATGATTGGAAGTTGCGACAAAACATTACTGAGGAGTGTGGTGGGATTGCAATGGGTCGAACTATAAGGCCCAAAAAGCCAGTACAGAATGGGAGTGAGTGAGTTCAGTTTAGTGCTTCAAGAAAGGACCTTGTAGAGGGCAAGTGGCAGCAGAAGTCAGTTTTCTTGGCACATAAAACTGTACTTAGGGGTCAATTGAAACTGTTGTCTTCAGTTGCGCGAAGTTTTATGCCTGGGAATGAATTCAGTTGGATTCATGTTCTTACCCATGAAGTTAGTGTTGTTATTGAATGTTCATTAGAGGTGATAGTTATAAGGAATCAGTTTTGTAAAATTTTCATAAGAAGCCAATGTCAATGGTATAATTTTAAAATTAATATTTATTGTTCCAGTTAAGTACAGTACTGTACAAGTACTGTCAATATTCACTGCCACAATGAAGTGATGATTAAAGATAATAACTGAGTTCCAGTCATTAAAACAATTTAAAGTTGATAGATTATAAACAGTTTCTAGATATTTTTTTCAGTGTGCAACAAGGTTAATTTGAAAAAGGATTATCCAATCATGGTGCAACTGGCTTGTATTTTGAAAATAATTTAAAAGAAAAACAATTTTTCCTGAAGAATTTCTTTAAGAAACCTTATGTTACTGAGGAAATAGGTTATTTTTGAGTATGAGCTATGTTGTCGGATATTCTCTACGGAGTAAATAAGCAGGAAGTAGACCTTGCATCTATGTGTATAAGAAGCTCCTGCAAACATTCAAGGTATTTAAGATTGCTGAGAGAGACTGTATTTTATCATTTCAGTTTTGGGTTTGATTATATGTTATATGGTATACAGTTTTCTGATATTCTAACATAGTACAGTAGTTGTTATATTAAGTCATCTGTAGAAATTTATAAATTTCCAAGTACAGTATTTCTTTGAACACCAAAATAATTGATAAATAAACTGTAAGGTCACACATATGGTAAGTTACACTGTGTTGCATTAGTCAACAGAATTTTTTTCTTTATCAAAGAAATGATTCAAAGTTCGTTGTCTTCAGAAATCCCAATGTTGGTGATTAGTTTGCAGCTCAGTCCGTAACTGTTAATTTCTTGACGTAATGTAATAGCAGTAATTACCTGTCCGTTTTTACAAATTAACAAAGTGTACCTAAATATTTTGTGTAGTTATAGTATTTTTTCCTTAAGTTACCAAAATTAAAAAATACCAACATTAACAAATTGATATGTTCACACACTAAAGCTTAGGCGAAACTAAGTTGTTTAGACTTTGTTCCTTAGAAATTAAAGCTGACTTGTTTCCTCCCCAGGTACTGAGTGAAGCTTGATTCCCACCCCAATCACGTGAAGGTAAGTGCCCTTCTCTTAAATGATCTCCATCTGTTTCTCTGTTCGTATTCTGTAAAGTCACGGTTACTTCACTGTTATTGTCATTATTAAAATTTTCACCAGACCTCTTTCCTGCCCAGGCACTGAATGCTTGTCTCTTTTCATCTGTAGGGATTTGTTCCTCCAAGCTGTTGATATTGTACTGGTTTTCTAAGCCTCTCTTCCCAGCCCAAGCACTGAACGATTGTCTCTTATCAAAGTCGTCACTCCGTTTTCCGGCCCAGGCACTGAATGCCTGTCTTTTGTCTTGGTCGCTGCTCCTTTTGCCTGCCCACGCGCTGAAAGCTGGTCGTTTATCGAAGTCTTTGTCTTCTGTTTCAAGCGTGTACTCTCTCTTTCCAGCCCAAGCGCTGAAAGCTTGTCTCTTTTCAAAGTCGTTGCTCCGTTTGCCAGCCCATGCGCTAAAAGCCTGTCTTTTATCCAGGTCCTCAGACCTTTTTCCACCCCAAGCACTGAAAGCCTGTCGTTTATCAAAGTCTTCAGCCCTTTTACCAGCCCATGCACTGAACGCTGGTCTCTTATCGGTATCATCTGCTCGCTTACCTGCCCATGCACTGAAAGGTTGTCTTTTTTCTAAATCACCTGCCCTTTTACCAGCCCATGCACTAAAGGCTTGTCTTTTATTCAGGTCATCTGCCCTTTTGCCAGCCCAGGCACTGAAGGCTTGTTTTTTATCTAAATCATCTGCCCTTTTACCAGCCCAGGCACTAAAAGCTTGTTGTTTATCCAAGTCATCTCGTTTGCCAGCCCATGCGCTGAAGGCTTGTCTTTTATCTAGGTCATCTGCCCTTTTACCGGCCCATGCATTGAAGGCTTGTCTTTTATTTAAATCATGTGCCCTTTTACCAGCCCAGGCACTGAAAGCTTGTTTCTTATCTAAACCATCTGCTCGTTTGCCAGCCCATGCACTAAAGGCTTGTCGTTTGTTAAAGTCATCATCTCGTTTACCAGCCCATGCGCTGAAGGCTTGTCTTTTATCAAAGTCATCTCCTCGCTTTCCAGCCCATGCGCTAAAAGCTTGTCGTTTGTCGAAGTCATCATCTGCTCGTTTACCAGCCCATGCACTGAAGGCTTGTCTTTTATCATAGTCATCACTTCTCTTTCCAGCCCAAGCACTAAAAGCTTGTCGTTTATTGAAGTCATCATCTCGCTTTCCAGCCCATGCACTGAAGGCTTGCCTTTTATCATAACCATCATCTCTCTTTCCTGCCCATGCACTGAAGGCCTGACGTTTATCAAAGGAATCATCTCTCTTTCCAGCCCAAGCACTAAAAGCTTGTTGCTCATCAAAGTTGGCATCTCGCTTTCCAGCCCATGCACTGAAGGCTTGCCTTTTATCATAATCACCACCTCTTTTTCCTGCCCATGCACTGAAGGCTTGCCGTTTGTCAGGTTCATCGTTAGTTGTTCCTAGCCAAGCTCTGAAAGACTGCATCTTGTCAAAGTCCTCGTTTCTCTTACCAGCCCAAGCACTAAAAGCTTGTCGTTTGTCTAGATCATCGTTTCTTTCACCGGCCCATGCATTAAAGGCACCCCTTTTTTCCAAGAAACTTTTGCTCATGTTCGTTTCTTGGGAGGGGTCAAGGTCAAATGATAGTTGCCCATCTTCTAAGAAGCTGTCATCTCTCTTTCCTGCCCAGGCACTGAATGCTCTTTTTCCTTCTAATTCAGATTGTTCTTGAGGAATGGATCTTTTACCTGCCCAAGCACTAAATCCTCTTCTCTCTAGGACTTTTGGAGTTCTTACTGCCCATCTTCTCATTACCTCCCGGATTAAGTTTATGTCAGGTCCTTTCCCAACCCAAGGGCTGAATTTTGTTCTTTTCTCCTCTGGCAGTTTTACTTCTGATGCCTCATTTTCTGTGGTCACTGATTCATTTGTGGAGTGTTCTTTAACTTCTGGGTTAATTAATGACGTTTCCCGTTTGTATCTTAAGGAATGATGGGCTGATGGAGGCTCGATGTCTGCTCGGTAATAAACAGAAGGGTCAGACTCGGAGAGAATTTGGTTCTCGTCCCAGAACATAGGTGTCTTGCTTATCTTTTCTGCAATATCTTTCATCTTCTCATTTGGCACAATAGACAGGTAAGGTAAAATACTCTCCAGGGTTTCGAAGTCTTCTGTATCTGGTGGATAACTTGGAGATCTTTTACCACCCCATGGGCGGAAAGATCCTCCCATGGTGTTGTATCTTGCAAGTGTGGAGTCTGACCTTTTTCCTCCCCATGGACTGAAGGAAGCACGCTTCAGTTCTATGTCAGGTGTGGGTATTTTGGGCCTGCAAAAGAAAAGGAAGGCAACATCAATATTTGGCACAAGGATTATCATAAGATTTGAGAGCCATAATGCAAAGATTAATTTGAGTCTGCTTGCAAGTCTGTGTTAACTGATTGATTTGATACTGAGTTCACACACTTTGCCCTCCCCTCTTGTTTTTGCCTCTGTTGTAAATTATTTATCCTTTATTCAATGAGGTTCTGTCCTGTTGTGTTTTTACTATTTATCCTGTCCTCTTCATGTGGTTCTCTCCTTTTTTATATTTGTCATTTTAGTTTTATCTAATTTCAGCCTTTCATTACATTTACTGTCATTCATGTATTACTTAACTTAAGGGTAATCTATTCTGTGGGAGGCTACTTTGCAGCTTGATGGCCTGTTTAACGTCGTGTTAGATACTGTAAACGTAAACTTGTATTTGTGAAAATGCTTAAAGGAATCTTGAGTATTATCCAAAGTTTAAAGGCATCTGAGTACCATCTGAAATGTTTAGGGGGAATGATTCGTGTGAATACTTAAGAACTTTGAGTAAAATCAGAATTTTTAAGGACATCACTAATGTCTGGATCCTTAGAGTACTGAGTGATGCTTTATGTATGAAGAAATATGGGCAGTAGGCTTATCTGAAGTTTTGTGATCTTTGACCAGGAAACTTACTTGGAGCCTCTGAAGAGAGCGAGGTAAGCCCTTCGGAGTGCAACGGGGAGTCCATTTGTAGTTTTTATGGAAGATCTCTTCCCACCCCACGAGCTGAAGGCGTTACGCTTCGTCAGGTCATCCCTGTTGGGAAGAAAAAACGAAATGAAAGACTTTTCACGAAGTCCATATGAAGCAGAAAGATTAGAAATAGGGTTTTCATGAATTCCTCCTTGTTTAAAAATAGTTAGTTCTAAGGAAAGATGAGAATAATGAGTGTCGTACCTGAGAATGAGGGGGAGGTCCTCAAAGGCTTCTGGCCCAATTTCCACGGAGGGCAGAGAGGATGGGTATCGCAGGGCGAGGTAAGAAGTGGGGTCTTCTTCCTCCGCCCAAGCGAAGCACAGCATCAAGCCCGCAGTTAGCAGCTTTGCCCATGACCGCGCCCGCCATCTCTGAATCACCATAACCGCCTGAAAGAAGAATGAACACGATTAAACACGCGAGTCAGAGACATGGTGGGCTGTTGTGAAGGTGAAACTATACACTACTATTAGGGCCGGATTCCCGCCAGTCATCGACAGATGTTTTTACCGTCTTTGTTGTTGTTTTTGCTTTTGTTTATGTTTCTGAGATTTACCGTTTTTTCCCCTATGATTTTACATTCATCCCCGAGGGGCTGGTGCTAAACACGGTGCCAGTTTTCCTCGTAAACCGGTAGTTGCCATGTAGCTAGAGGGCCGCGGTAGTAGTTTACAATTTTAACGATGTGTGAGGGTCAGCTGGGTTGTGGAGACAGATAAGAAGAGATTGAAGGAAGAAGAATGAGCGAGGTTTGTGATTATCTGCAGCCCCAGCGTACATAAGAGTCGGGGATGCATATAAATGCGTTGATAAACTAGACCTAAACGATTGCATCAAGGAGATAGAGAAGATGATAGGGTGGAAAGATGCAGTGTTGATGAGAAAGATGAATGAAAACGGCAAGGCAGTAATACGATGTCCTGCAGGAGAAACGAGAAACAACAATTGAAATAAAGGAAAATGTAGGCAAGGTAACAATATATGGACCAAAGCTGTGCAGCAGAGTGACAGATATGTGAAGTAAGCAGAAAGAATGTAACACTCATAAGAAATATAGAAATAGAGTCCCTAATATTTGTCGATGACTTAATGTTCCCCACCAGCAGGAAAGAAGGCATAGAAATGGATATTGGCAACTGCCGCAGCCTGGAGAAGCTTAAGAAATTTACTCTTCAAACTAAGCCAAGTAAGTCAGCAGTGCTTGTAATAGATAAAAGAACAAAAAATACAGATGTCCACATACGAACAGAGATTAAAAATGGCCCAATTAGTAGTGTAAAAGAATACAAATACTTAGGAGAATGGTACACTAAATAGCTCAAAGGAAGCACTTATCAAAACGAGAAATCAAAAGGTAGAGTACTTACTAAGAGATATTAGAAAATGCTGGGATGTTAAGAAAGTAGGGAATATGACACTGGACGTGAGGAAAAAGATGAATGAAACAGTAGTGTTTCGAACATTATTTGCCGATATAGAAACTTGGGGTAACATCACGGAAAACGAGTTGAATGCACTAGAGAAAATGCAATACAGGATCCTCCGAGGAATGTACGAACAACCAAAGGGCATGCCTCATTGGGGAATTATAGCGGAGTCGGCATAAGGCCAGTAGCCCACAGAATAGAGTATAGAAAAAATTATGCTTTTCCACAACATAACTCGGAGGAGAAAAGATTAATTAAAGAGACAATAGAAGACCAACTGAGAGCTCTCTATGGACTGTGCTGGACAAAAAGCATAGTAACCATATGTAATAAGTATAAAGACCTTGGAGGAGAAGAGGAAAGAAATCCCCTAACAGAAATCTGGGGGAATATGTAAGACTAGCCCTGAAAGTGAAGAATTTTGTTAATCTGGGATGCGCTGGTTGTCAAAGCCAATAGCACGGCACTGTCGCAGTTAAAAAAATGAAAAGGGGAGGGTTAAAGGTAAAGTAGAAATTTATTGACAGTTACGATATTTGGTAATAATTAATTTAGAAACATCTTTTAACTTTTTGGGGTTCTTGTTGCACAAAAGTTAAACATTGATGAAACATTAAAGTAAAGCTAAAAACGTTTAAAATTGTAAATAACAAGGGAATTCAGTGTCAGTTTAAATAATGTAATAATAGTATGAAAGAGAAAAGCCATAAAGTAAACTGTTTCAAGTTAAATAACCCTGCGCCTAACGCGAACAGTGTAGTGTGCCCGCAACTGTATGTGAAGTGACCACGTAGGAAGGAACCAGGAGTCAGAACAGTCACTGTACTGTAGTATGCCCGCAACTGTGTTTGTGGATTAAGCGCTTTGGAACCAGGCTGATGTTGATGACAGGGGGATTAATGAAGACGGCAAAGAAATGATAAAATGAACAGTTTGTCATTATAAATGTTCTCGTCAGAATGTGTACGAGTTACGCATGTTTTATAAATGTTTGTGTGTGGTGGTTATGTGTATGATTATTGGATGTGTTAACGTAAATGTGTTAACATGTAGGCCTATGCCACATGCATTCTACGCATCCCGGATTTAGTTATATATATATGTATGTATACTGTATATATATATATATATATATATATATATATATATATATATATATATATATATATATATATATATAATTAATGATGCAAGACTTACCATACGAATTCTTATAAACAATACCTAGACTCACGCTATCAACCAGTTCCCGCAAACCTTTTCATATTCATAGAAAAGAAAGCGTAGACCATAAGGAAATTCATAAGTAATCATTCCTGTTATTAATATATTAATTACGAAATACCAGAATATCCAGTACGTCAGTGGGAGTGGCGCATGCACCTTGGGGAGAGAGAGAGAGAGAGAGAGAGAGAGAGAGAGAGAGAGAGAGAGAGAGAGAGAGAGTCTCGTGTCATATCATGGTGTATAAAAGTTGGAATCAGGTTTTCTTTGAATCACAGGTTCCATTATCTTATTGTGGTTCCCAGTTAAGGCTCGACCTCCCGTAATGGTCAGTCGCTAATAGCGTTATATGGCCTGGCCACACTGCACCCCCCCGCCCCCTCTCTCTCTCTCTCTCTCTCTCTCTCTCTCTCTGGGGTTAACGTCAGCACTGCTCTGCTCCGTTCAGAAACTAATGATTATCATCAGATTCCTGTACTGGACGAGGAGGTGACGAGGCAGTATGCCTCAGTTAGTCGACTACTGTGGGACAGAACTGGGATATGCTGGCACAAAGCCAGATTAATCAGTACCAGCTACCAGCAGACTGTATCTATAGATCTGAACTCTGAAACGTTGAAAGGGGCGACAGCAATGAAACATCCATGCAGATGGATTTAGTTTTGACAGATATTTGTCAATAAAAGCGAGTTTTACATTAGTCTCATGATGTTATGCAAAGGTTAATTCACGCTTTTCCAGCCAGGGACTCTATCAGCGTGTATAAAATTTATATATTTGAATTCGCATTTTATAAAAAAATTATGAAATTGGTTTAGTTTGACATTTTAAGGTTTTAATTTTGCATATACATAAAAAGTATGCCAATAAAGCGTATGAGTATGGTGTAAATAAATATAGTTGACTCGTAGGCTCAGAAATATACACAAAAAACATCCAGACATTTTTTTGGTCAGTAAACTTTCCAAACGCCTGCCTTTTTAAAAACTTAATGAATTGTTCCTGCTCTGTGCCCTGTGACGTGTGTGTGTGTGTGTGTGTGTCTGTGTGTCTGTAATATGTCGCAGTTGACGCCATCATTGAATATAACGCCTGAGTGGTGATTTGATTTTTTCCGTACGCACGGAATCGACGGTTATTAAATTAGCCGGACGTTGTACCAGAAGTTCAGGTTGAATATTATATGTTATCGAAAGCAGTTAACGAAATTAGCTTCGTAATGGATTTCATTAATGCCTTGCCGCCTTTTTTTTGTTTGTTTATTTTTTTCTTTATTTATTCTATTTTTAGAATTTTTTTTTTAATTCAGTGAGGTTGGTTGTAGAAGGCTGGTTCACTAGCGTATATAATTTGTAGATATGCACTTTTTTTGCTACGTGGACTAGTTATTTACTAAGTAGAGAGAGAGAGAGAGAGAGAGAGAGAGAGAGAGAGAGAGAGAGAGAGAGAGAGAGAGAGAGAGAGAATAGGCTACCAGCCGAAGTTCGTTGCAGAGTTGTCCTAGTCCTAGAGATATATCTCAATCATAAATTTTCTCTTCCATTTAGTAAGAAGAGAGAGAGAGAGAGAGAGAGAGAGAGAGAGAGAGAGAGAGAGAGAGAGAGAGTATGTGTCAGACGTGTCTAGTTCTACGATAGAAATCAGTAGAATCTCTCTCTCTCTCTCTCTCTCTCTCTCTCTCTCTCTCTCTCTCTCTCTCCTTTCACACCCAAGACATCGAGAGAGAGAGAGCATGTGTAGACGTATCTAGTTCTACAATAGAAATTGGTAGAATCTCTCTCTCTCTCTCTCTCCTTTCACACCCAAGGCATCGGAACGCTTTCGTCCTGAGAGATTTCCGCTGCTTTGGAACACACGGAAAATTCCGTGGAATGACGAGAAGCAGCGCTTTTCACCCTGTCCGTACTTTCTCCGGGAAGCCCCTGCAGCAAGCCCCATTCGAAAGCCCGTTGCCTCATTTGTTCGAAAGCTGTGACTTTGTTTTTATATATATATATATATATTTAGGGACGAATATTGGTTAGCTGGTGGCCCTCACGAATAGGTTAGGTCATTCACGGGCAATTTGGGTTCTCACAGTAGGCCTATTGGCAAGTGTCACGTGTCTTTAGGGGTGGCTCGTGGGAAGGTAAAGAAGTTCATGGGTATTGGTGGCCCTCATTCAGGTAAGGGTATTTATGAATAGGTAGGGATAATTAGGGAGAAAGAAGAGGAAAAATAAAGAAAAAACATGTCAAGAATTGAGACGATGATGTATTACAGGGGAAATGAAACAATGGGTATAAACCACGACCGGTTTCGTCTTTGTGTCAAAGGCATCTTCATCCCTTTGGGTACACCTGCATGTATACATAATGTGATATGTATATATGCGTATGTATATTTTTTGTCCTAATAAGAACAGATTGAGGAATCTTAGTATACTGACGAAAGCCAACGAAACCGTCCGTAAAAATGTTTGAAACTTTCCAGTGATCGAATCCTATTGGTGGCGTCATTTAATGACTGCGAAATTGGGTCCTTCATTTTGGTGTAATTGTTCGCTCCTGTCATTATGGCTGATGGGTTATGTTTCTCATTAGGTGACTAAATTTGATTTTTTAATTATTACGATTTTGTGAAATTGTTTATATTCATTCATTTAGAAAAATAAATTCGTTGAATGACATAGATGCTTTTCATGCGTTGGTATCTCTCTCTCTCTCTCTCTCTCTCTCTCTCTCTCTCTCTCTCTCTCTCTCTCTCAAATATCACAGCAGCGTGGAAGAAACAAGTATAATGGTTACAGTATGAAGAGCGCATGCGCAGGTATCCTATTGTTATAATTTTTCCTGTTTGACTTTGTTTATTGTGTCCTCGACACTCAAACACGCTTAGTTACTTCGTTCTTTTATTTGATTACTCTCTCTCTCTCTCTCTCTCTCTCTCTCTCTCTCTCTCTCTCTCTCTCTCTGTTAGAGAGTTAGTGAAGTTTCGTGTTAGCTTTGTTTAAGCCGTCGTACATGAGCAGTTTTATACATACGTATGCATGTATACCTGTGATTATTGTCGTGTCTCTCTCTCTCTCTCTCTCTCTCTCTCTCTCTCTCTCTCTCTCTATATATATATATATATATATATGTGTGTGTTGTGTGTGTGTGTGTGTGTGTGTTTGTTTGTGTGTGTGTGTTTAAACTCATCTAATAATAATAATAATAATAATAATAATAATAATAATAATAATATAATAATGCATATGTATATATATAAAAATATTGTTTCTCTCTCTCTATATATATATATATACACTATATATATATATATATATATATATATATATATATATATATATATATATATATATATATATATATATATATACATATATATATATATATATAATGTTAAAACTCAGCTGCTAATAATAATAATAATAATAATAATAATAATAATAATAATAATAATAATAATAATAATAATAATAATTTCACCATCACCTTTACCCTCTCTGCTGTTTCGTTTTATCCCAGTGACGCGCCTGCGCGCTCGATTCTCATCTCCAATCACGATTTGAAATCCGTTTCGACAGCTTCCATTTGGGGAGCTATGTGCACTCTGTTGGTGGATCACTCGTATTTGCATGTCATGGTCTAATTGTATGCGTATTATTGCTGTTGATGGGATTGTGATTGTACTCGTGAGGCATTAAAAGAGAGTAATTTGGTCTGATTTGTGAGGGTTTGAGTATGTATGTATGTATGTATGTATGTATGTATGTATCTATGTATGCATGTGTATATATATATACACACATATGTATGTGTATATATGTACATATATATATATATATATATATATATATATATATATATATATATATATATATATATATAAAGAGTGAGAGAGAGAGAAAGAGAGAAATTTTTCTCCTGTTTGTCTTTTAGCCTTGAAATGTTTGGGATAAGGTTGCTAGTCTAGGGTCGATCTCACCACAGTCGAGTAGCTACCAGGTGCATAATTTACTACTTAGGTCGGGAGGGGTGCAGTGGGTTTAATGGAATACTATTAAAACATTCCTTATTCCAAAATGAGGTTCCTTCAGCTTTATCATAAGACTGAGGCTTTACTTACTTTACGGGTAGTATTTTAGATACAGCTCTTATTAGCGTCTTGTGTTTTCAATGTTTTCAATCAAAATTAGTGTTTTGACATCAGAATATAAGGTGAACTCTTGTGCAGCAAACTTATGCAGCTTCGGCCATTGTGTGCATGTTTGTGTGTGTATGTATGTGTTTGTGTATGTGTGTGTGTGTATGTAGACTTATGCTAAACATTACGTTGTGGTTCGTAATACCTGAAATTTTGTGAATGTGGAGAATTCCTTGACCCGTGTGGAGTTCATGTTTGCTCATTAAAGGAGGACCTTTTCTCACTTGGTGTTGATTCATCTTCAAAAATGGAGGAGGAGGAGGAGGAGGAGGAGGAGGAGGAGGAGGAGGAGGAGGAGGAGGAGGAGGAGGAGGGAGGAGGAGGAGGAGGAGGATTTCCCAAGAGGTCAATTTACAAGGACGTCTTTGTCTCTTCTTTTCTATTCACTTGAATAACCTTCTGTCCTCTCTCTCTCTCTCTCTCTCTCTCTCTCTCTCTCTCTCTCTCTCTCTCTCTAGTAGCATCTGTTGGTTACATACAGTTCTCTGCACAGTAATAGCTATGATAACCTCTTTAATTTCTAAAATTGTTGACAGTGATTTTCCACTGGAAGCCTTGGAATCCGAAGAGGAAAGTAATATGGAAATTCTCCTTGCCATTGGGATTTGAACTCACGCTTGTTAAAAGACCGAGGGTAGTGCCTAGACCATAATGAAACAGAGAAGTTAAGAGGTCATTTGTGGAAGAGGTTAATAGAAGAGATATTGAACATCATGACGTCCGCATTGAAAACTCAACTTAATTGACTGTTAATGGATTTAAGAACTGCGTTAGGGGAGCTTTTAAATGTTCAGCAAAGAGCTGGATGTAAATGGAAGCTGTGGGCCTATAAGTCAGTGGGCTATACAGGAATAGAGCTTATTACTAGATTGCAGGTCTAAGTTCTCGTAGGTGGCATAAAATAAACGGTTAACGACTCTGTAATACTGAATTCCTTACAATAAACTTCAAATCTATGATTGGAAAATTTGCAAGGACAAAATCTGCCACAAGAGACTGAAAGATGAGCGAAGACATTTAAAATAATGAATTAAAAAATGCTCATTAGTTTGGGATGAGGAATAATTGCCCCGTAGGGGGATATTGCCGTCATTACACGTCACGTGGTGCACTGTCGGCATTACGAAAGGTGGTTTGCAGCATCCTTTCTGCCCCTTGCTGCACCCACTTTCTAGCCTTTTACTTTACTTCCATTCCCACTTCCTTTCTTTAATTTTGCTGTCCAGCCATTTCAACTCCCTTGGCTTTATGGCTGGAATTTCACAAATGAAATTAGGACTGATTATTATGCACACAAACACACACACACACACACACACACATATCATACATCGTGCTTGTGTGTATGTTCGTATGGGTGATTTAGGGTAATGCAAATTTAGCTATATAACATTAGCATATTTATTTTAAGTATTTTGGCTATGTCCTTAACACGATCCTGCGAAGGGCCTCCTCCCACCAAAGTCCGAGGATCCTAAACGAGGACGCCCACATTGCATCCTCCAGGAAGCAATCTGATGGGAAATTACAGGAAGTTATTTCAGATTTTTTTTGCCGAAGTCTTTCTCATCAGCTTTGAAGAATGCCAATTTTTTTAAGTGGATTTTTTTTTTTGGTTTCGAATATTGTTTTGGCTGGAGTTTACAGGTTGATGGGTGTGCCCCTTTTTTTCGTGTGTCTCGTTGTCGTTGTTTAAGATGATTTCTATCTATATATCTAACTATCTCTCTATACTGTATATCTATCTATTTATGGATCAGTAAAAGATAGGTCTATCTCATGGGTGCTTGCAGCGTCCCCCCGGCTTCTAGCTGCATCAACCTTTTATTCTTTTACTTTACCTCCATTCCCGTTTCCTCTCTTCACTCTCGCTGTCCAGCACCTCTGACTGTTACTTCTAAGTGCACCTGTAGGGGTTTTTCTCCCAGTTCCGCCTTTTGATCCTTGTATTTCCTCTCGTTTATTCTCTCGATCTCTTTATTGCCTTGCTATCTCCGGTAGGGGTCTAGTGCCGTCAGAGTCACGCGGTGCACTGTAGGCATTATTTAAAGTTCTTTGCAGCGTCCCTTCGATCCCTAGCTGCAACTTCTTGCATTCCTTTTACTGTACCGCCGTTCATATTCTCTTTCTTCCATCTTACTGTCAACCGTCTCCTAACAATTGATTCATAGTAGAACTGCGAAGTTTTCCTTTCA
>NC_089770.1:14401000-14406000 GCF_040412425.1 Macrobrachium rosenbergii | reverse complement strand
AGAAAACTGGAACCACACACACACAGAGAGAGAGAGAGAGAGAGAGAGAGAGAGAGAGAGAGAGAGAGAGAGAGAGAGAGAGAGAGAAAAGTTCAGTATACCTTAGTTTAACCAGACCACTGAGCTGATTAACAACTCTCCTAGGGCTGGCTCGAAGGATTAAACTTATTTTACGTGGCTAAGAACCAGTTGGTTACCTAGCAACGGGACCTACAGCTTATTGTGGAATCCGAACCACATTAT
The DNA here is from genome assembly GCF_040412425.1 of Macrobrachium rosenbergii. NCBI lineage: Eukaryota > Metazoa > Arthropoda > Malacostraca > Decapoda > Palaemonidae > Macrobrachium > Macrobrachium rosenbergii. The sequence goes on along the minus strand of NC_089770.1, from coordinate 14,405,757 downwards.
AGCGAGAAATGAATTTCTATCACCGGAAATAAATTCCTCTAATTCTTCACTGGCCGGCCAGAGAATCGAACGCAGGCCCAGCAAAGTTCCAGCCGAGAACGATGTCGACCCATCCAATGAAGAACTCGAGAGAGAGAGAAAGAGAGAGAGAGAGAGAGAGGCTCTTGAACAGGCTGAGCATGGAGGGATTAGCCGAGAACCATCAGCATTAATGGCATTCATTGTCCTCTTTATTGTCTTAATTTTTTCCCCCTTTTTCAACCGAGGTCACGATTAATGCATCTACTTCAAAAACATTAATAGCCTGAGTCCTGGTAATTGTACGAAGGCTGTAATTCTCTCTCTCTCTCTCTCTCTCTCTCTCTCTCTCTCTCTCTCTCTCTCTCTCTCTCTCGTGGCCGAAATGGGTATAGGGAATTTGATATTCAAGATGTTCGTGGTTCAGTATCTGAATATTAAAGAAAGTCACGCTTAAGTGATTCTCTCTCTCTCTCTCTCTCTCTCTCTCTCTCTCTCTCTCTCTCTCTCTCTCTCTCGTGGCCGAAATGGGTATAGGGTATAGGGAGTTTGGTATTCAAGATGTTTGTGGTTCAATATCTGAATGTTAAATAAAGTCACGCGTAAGTGACTCTCTCTCTCTCTCTCTCTCTCTCTCTCTCTCTCTCTCTCTCTCTGTCATGTCGTTTGTCTTTTGTTATTTTTAGTTTTTAAGCGGCCTTGTGCCAGCGTGTGTTCTTGCATGTATGAGCAACCCTTCAGAGAAGAGACCCTCAGTAATTAATTTATATTTGTTCCCGTATTTGAACAAATAGGTTTTTCATTACTAGAAGGTGTTTGCAGTGTCCCTTCGGCCCTTAGCTGCGTCCGATTTTAGTTTTCTGTGAAAGAAAACTATTGAGATGTCTTTGCCTGTCCGTCCGCACTTTGTTCTGACCGCACTTTTCTGTCCGCCTTCAGATATTAAAAACTACCGAGGCTAGAGGGCTGCAAATTGGTATGTTGATCATCTACCCTCCAGTCATCAAACACACCAAATTGCAGCCCTCTAGCCTCAGTAGTTTTTATTTTGTTGAAGGTTAAAGTTAGCCCATGATCGTGCATCTGGCACTGCTGTAGGTGCCAACAACACCGGCCACCACCGGGCCGTGGCTGAAAGTTTCATTGGCCTCGGCTGAGTTTCATGACCCGTGGCTGAGAATTTCATACAGCATTATACGCTATACAGAAAACTCGATTGCGCATTTTTTACTTGTTTAGCATTTCCATCTCCATTCCAACTTCCTCCCTTCAATCATGCTGTCCAACTTCTCCATCTATTAGTTGTTTGTGTAAGTGTGGGGGATTTCTCGCAGTTCCAGTTTGAGATTCAGAGTGGCTGCTAACATCCCTAAGGACTGCTGGTTTTCGGTACACCCTTTCTCTCTCCACTCGTTAAAAAGAAAGTTCCACCTTACGACTTTCATGTTGCGAAAGTCTTGTGTGTCCACTCCGCTATAGGATATACAGTGTAGGGTTTCCTCATATTCTTACTATTATTGCTGAATATGTCACTCCTGAATTCATAGTGACAGTATTTGATCACTATCATTGATATTCAAGACTCGGGCACCAAGTCAATAGAAAACAGATCTTATTTCTCTTGAATGCAGTTTGGAGAGAGAGAGAGAGAGAGAGAGAGAGAGAGAGAGAGAGAGAGAGAGAGAGAGAGAGAAGGGAATCCCAGTCCCAGGATGCAAATAAAATCCTTCAGCAGGCAATTAGGAGAGCGTGATAGCCGAAGGCCCTAATAATTGCAGGGATAACCTACTCGAAACGGCTCGATTGATAACCAAACGCGGATTTTTCCCACGCGCCAGAATGGACAGTTAATTGGTCGCCCTGTAGTCCGCGGTAATTAACAGATGGGGCTTTGAGTCCTCTTCTTATACAGCCCTCTCTCTCCCTTCCCCTCTTCCTCCTCCTCCTCCTCCTCCTCCTCCCCCTCCAAACTCACCGCAGCTAAAACCATTTCGCCCTGTCGACGCGTAAACACATTTTCCCTCGATGTCTTCTGTCCTTCGCCTTTTGACGGACCAAACGAGGGACATTGCTGCGGGAATTTGCTTCTGTGAAAAGCGTTCTGAGTCCCTAACAACCTCGGCTCTCCTTACTGTGTGTTCGCATGCATGAAATTATTTATTTTCGCTTTTTATTTTCTCCAGGTGCTTCAGGTATGGCAGGCCGTTTTCTTGCTCGGTTTGTTTGTTAGTGAACGTGACCGCTAATTAGTAGCCACTGGTTTTATTTATTTATTTTTTTTTGCGCTTTTGGTACGAATTAGACATCATCTTAAATCTTGATTTAGATTCGATTTTGTGAAATTTGGGCTGTGAAGCCAAAAAGCACTGGCGCAGTTAAGAGATTGAGTTAGAGTGGTTGGACAGCAATACAAAGAGATCTAAAAATAAAGGGGATGAAATATACAAGGATCTAAAAGCTGGTCAAATGCTTTGCACACTGGTTAGCCTTTGCACAAGCTTATTCTCTCAAAGGACTAAACACTTAACAGTTACTATTTGTGCCTTGTCCTTTTAAGTGTTAAAGGACCCAAGTCTTAACACTGACCAGGTCTGAAGAAGCTAAATATATGTACCCGTCTCTCTCCACGGACGGAAGGTTGCAATAAGAATTTGGGAGCACGCAGGCAGAAACAGAGTTCAGTAGGTTTGAAGTTCTTCTGTTTTCGTTTTTCGAGTAACGCTGCAAATTAATTGGACTTTACAGTCAGAGAGAGAGAGAGAGAGAGAGAGAGAGAGAGAGAGAGAGAGAGAGAGAGAGAGAGAGAGAGAGAGAATTACGAAGAATTACATTATAAAAAAATTCTGGGATTGTATGGTGAAAGAAAAAAAACCCTTTTACGCAGGTCAGTTTTTAGGGGGAACTTTTTCTGAGTGTAGTAAAAAAAAACACACACACGAACACAACCGACCAACTCAAAAAACTGACACAAAAGAGTTTTGTTTATATTTATCTTCTTCCTCTTCTTCATCCAAGAATATTAAGGCGTCTTGGAATGATATTTGAGACGTTAAGTATGTGAAAAAAAGAAATGTATAGTGACCCAAGAGGATAATAAGATTCAACTCCCTGACGACACTGCCGTTAAGGGAAAGGCTAAGACTCCACAGAGAGAGAGAGAGAGAGAGAGAGAGAGAGAGAGAGAGAGAGAGAGAAGGTCCACAGCCTGAGGAGAGACAAACCTTTGTGATGTTTCTGAAGAAAACGTAAGCTTACGACTAGAAATAACAGAGGGTATAACGTGAGTCTGTTTACTCTCTCTCTCTCTCTCTCTCTCTCTCTCTCTCTCTCTCTCTCTCTCTTGTGGTTGACATTTCACATGAAATTATTTGCTAGCAGTTACCTCCTTCCTGGAAATTTGAACCACTGGCCAGTGAAACAGTTTCTCAGCTCAAATTTCAACTTGATTTGGCTTAATTTTTACTCTTTCGTAGAGAGCTGTATCCAGCCATTAAGAAGTGTCTGTACCGCTTTGTATTTATATCTGTTAAAGGTTTTCTGTTATACAGTAAAATGCAGAAGAGCCATTTAACATGTAATCACTTATGTTCAACATTGTTTTGGAATTGGAATTCTATATCTTTTGTGTTCCCAAAAATTGTAACTATATTCTTCAGGGTTGTACATCTGCATGATCATTGTTGAGTACTTATTCTTTTTAAAAAATTTGTGTACTGGCTTTCCTTCCACTAGAGGCTTACCAAATCTGAGATTTGACCAGGTAGGACCTGAAGATGGTGCCATTACCAGTTCAGAAACGCCAAACGCAGTTATAACTTGGCGAAAATAATAATCTTGTGAGGAATTGCACTTCTGTAAAGTTTATCATATAACCATCTGAGATTTCTTAAGCCTCCACAGGCTGACCAAATCTCAGATGCTTTATTTGCGCTGTATTAAAAAAATATAAATCTTTCGTGACTATATCACTTACAGAAGTAATATTTTCGCCAGGCCCTAGCTGAGTTTGGCTTTTCTGAACTGCAGTTAGCATCATCACCTGGTGTAACCTGGTCTTTTTGGGATTTTTTTTTAATAGGGCAAGCACAAATTACTTTTTTTTGCTTTAGATTGTGTGGTCAGTTAGCTTCCCAAAAGTCCCCTCAGTGGTTAAAAAGTATACGGTGCCCCACAAAATAACCAGGAAATTGTCAAAGCAAACACATTAAAATTAACTGTTTTTTTGTGGGGTACCCTGTAGTTCAGAGTCCTCAGTGGTCCTGATGGGAGGGGTAGTGGGTTACAGGGAGGTCAGAAAACCAAAAACGGGTGGAATAGTCTTTATTGTCGGCGGTTGTTCCCGACCGTTGTCATTGATATTTTACCAGTTCAGAACCCTTTAGTTAAAAATAAACTCAGAGATCTTACTTAGCTTTTCACTTCATGACCAGTCTGACAGCGTAAGGGTGTGTCCACACTGCAGTACAACATGTCATAAGCTTGTCATAAACCTGTTGTGTACTTGTCACAAACATGTTGAAGACAAGTCATGGACCTTAAGTTGAGAACGAATCTTTGGCAAATGCATTGCAGACTTATCACAAACTTGTTGAAAGCAAGTCAAGAACTGTAAGTTGAAAACAGATCTTTGGCAAATGCACCATATGCGTTATACATGTTACCAACATGTTGAAAACAATTCAACGACTGCAGGTTGGAAACAATTCTTTGGCAAATGCATTACATATCACCAACAGGTT
>NC_089770.1:14358500-14391000 GCF_040412425.1 Macrobrachium rosenbergii | reverse complement strand
AAGGTCTAGAAAGGGAGGGATATATATTATATATATATATATATATATATATATATATATATATATATATATATATATATATATATATATATATATATATATATTCATATATATATAATTACTGAAAATATGGGATGAGGTTGCTACCCCTACGACCTACTTCAATGACGGGTTACTTACAAATACTTGGGATATAATCAGGGTCAGGATTTAAACTTATGCAAGTAGAATGAATTATAGCCAAAACTCTTTGAAGTAAGAAGCCTTACCCCCAACTTAATTCGCAAAGTGAAACCCAAATTGGGTCAAATAAAACACCAGAACATCTGTAGAAAAAACTCTAATGGAAGCTGGAAAATTTAATTACTGTCGTCACCAACCTCCCATTTTTTTTCAATTCTTTAAACGTCAATGAATTATCAAGGTGACGCTGTCAGGGCCATTTTGAAATTCACGAATTTATGGCCCAGTTCAATTCGGGCTAGTGCCCCAAATTCACTCAGATGGACACTTTTAAAAATCCTCTGAGTAAAACCAAATGGAACCGGACCTTTTTGGAAGGATTTGACTGAACATGAACCGTACACGCCGTCATGTTTATGGGACAGGTATGTGTCCACACGAGTAATATATCTCCAGACAAATATATTTAGAGATTTAATGAGCCATATTTTATGCAACGCGGCTTTGCAACCTGCGAACGCGGGTAATAGATTGATCAGCAAATGCGTTTACGTGGGGCTGATGGTTGGCAGATCGTCCCAGCGGGCCAAGAATTCGGCAACGGGCTTAAATTTCGGGAAGCCTCTAATTGGTTATTGGTTCAGGGTGATACAATGATAGGGTGGCGAAGATTTGACTGCCAAACATGGTTTCCAATTATCTCCCGGTGGTTTGGTTTTAAAACGGTATTATACAGTACAGGCGGGTAGGTATGTACATAGATAGATCGTAATCGTTTGCAATATATATATATATATATATATATATATATATATATATATATATATATATATATATATATATATATATATATATATATAAAAAGATTATTTTTGCATATATGTATAAATTATTTGTGCAAATCCTGCGAATTGTTTTTTAGTTACTTTTCCACTTCTGTTTCTGGAAGAGTTTTGCTTAGTCGATAGTGGGTCTCTCTCTCTCTCTCTCTCTCTCTCTGTCTCTCTCTCTCTCTCTCTCTCTCTCTCTCTCTCTCTCTGAAATTCCAAGTGTTTAGGCTGAAGTACAAAACTGATGTTTCAAACCAATCGGAGAAAGAGAGACTTTTTGCACTCTAATTCAAAACATTTGTAAACTGAAGTTATAAAAGTTGGAGATAAATATACGAACTTTATAACTTCTAGGGTAAAATATGTCAAGTTGAAGATTTCGAAATTTGTAATAAAAACCTAAGTTTTTAACTTGTGAAAACCCAAAATATTTAATAAAAAAATAGTTTAAGAATTGGAAATATATTGTTTATACCCGAGATAATTTGAAATTATTGTCAAGTAGTTGTCTGAAATCTTTACAAAAAAAAGGAGAAAGGTGAAGTTTCATCCAGAAGATGTACCGATATCTTAGCTTGAATTCTTCTGAAATATTAAGCTTTATCTGACTTTACATTACATGGAAGATCGAACTTTATAAGGTAAGCCAAGGCTTTTATCTTAAATATAGGCTGAACACTTAACGCAAGTCATAGGTCAGTAAGATATGATTGGTGACAGCCATAAATTATTTGTTGCGCTTGGTTGTTTTCGAGTTTTGTTGTTGTTGTAGCTGCCAGTGTTATATTTTTGTTATTGTTGTTGCTTTACTGTTGTTGTTCCTCTTACATGGAGTAGCGACAGAAAACACATAAATCTTTCCAGCTCTTGTTGTTTTATGAATGTTGTTGTAGCTTCCATTGTTATATTTATGTTGGTGTTGTTCCTTTTAATTTTCTGAAAAGAAAACTATTGTGCCGGCTTTGTCTGTCCGTCCGCACTTTATTCTGTCCGCACTTTTTCTCTCCGCCCTCAGATCTTAAAAACTACTAAGGCTAGAGGGCTGCAAATTGGTATGTTGATCATCCACCCTCTAATCATCAAACATAAATTACAGCCCTCTACCCTCCTCAGTAGTTTTGATTTTATTTAAGGTTAAAATTAGCCATATCGTGTGTCTGGCACCGCTATGGGTACCGAACAACACAGGCCACCAACGGGCCGTGGCTGAAAGTTTCATGGGACTGCGGCTAAGAGTTTAGTGGGCTGTGGCTGAAAGTTTCAGACAGCGTTATACGCTGTACAGAAAACTCGATTGCGCCGAAGAAACTTCGGCGCATTTTTTACTTGTTTGAAGGAGAGAGAGAAGCACCGTCGACAGCCTCCTTCAATCCATTGTAGTAGTAAGGTGGAGGGTTTGTCTTTGCAACGGCTCTTCTTATTTTCGAGTGTTTCTCTTTGTCGCTCTGTCGTCGCTGCCGACGTCTCCTCAAATGTCGATGAAATCTCTCTCTCTCTCTCTCTCTCTCTCTCTCTCTCTCTCTCTCTCTCTCTCTCTTATTTATTCTCCCTGTTTTTTAAATTCTGTGTATTCTCTTAGTGATTTTAATTGTGAATTTTTAAATATTTTTCGTTTGTTTGTGAGAAGATTCTTGTCATTACGTGATGGAGAAAATAATTGGTCAGTGAAATACTAAAAATAAGTTTTTTGAGGCAGGAATTAATTTCCTCTTTCGAAAATCAAGGCTTGCAGTAAAAATGCAGTAAATTGACGTTAATTTAAATTAATTTATTAATTTCTAACGATTAAAAATAATAATAATAATAATAATAATTATTATTATTGTCCTTTGCAGGTAAGCCTCTTCTAAACAGATAACTCTTGTCTCTTCGGCTCCGTTATTAAGGTAAAGAGATACTGTATAAGATTGTTTCATCGTTATTTTTCTGTTGGTTATGAAATGCGATTTCTATTAATAATGATAGCTAGAATTGTTTGTCAAAAGTCTCTCTCTCTCTCTCTCTCTCTCTCTCTCTCTCTCTCTCTCTCTCTCTCTCTCTCTCTAAATTATTTAGAATACTTATATCATCTCTCTCTCTCTCTCTCTCTCTCTCTCTCTCTCTCTCTCTCTCTGTCTGAAGGCAGCACGCCTTTCGTAATCTATATGCAAACCAAATTCTTAAGGTGGAGGATTCGCCAATTGAAAGGCTCGGCCCATCCAAAGATTCGGGCCAATTGTTCCACACGAAACTCATTCTACTGTTCGTCATATCAATGGGGATATACGGAAGGGCATTTGCATAAGGTCTCTGCTGCTGCTGTGCAGCTTACCATTATTTTCTCCGTAGGGGGTTAGGGCCACCAGTGCACCAAATACGGTGCACTGTAGGCATTACTAAAGGTTCTTTGCAGCGTCCCTTCGGCCCCTAGCTGCAACCCCTTTCGTTTCTTTTGCCGTACCTCCGTTCATATTCTCTTTCTTCCATCTTGCTTTCTTCCCTCTCCTAACAATTGTCTCACAGTGCAGCTGAGAGGTTTTCCCCCTGTTACACCTGTAAAACCTCCTTGTTCTCAGTTTTCCTTCCAGCGCTGGATGACCTCATAGGTCCCAGCGGTTGGCCATTGGCCTAAATCTCATATATATTTACCATTATTTTGGCCATTAATGACAATTTTGGTGAGAGGGTGAGACATATTCCTCGATGTTTGCGTCATAAAAGAACTTTAAAAAAGAACTTTAGAAATAACTTAATAAAAAATAATTTGAAAAATAACTTTAAGAAAGAACTTTAAAAAAGAACTTTAAAAACTAGACTGGATTTTCATGAAACTGGTCGTGTAGGTTAGTTATCTTGCTGGCAATAATCCCTTGAATTATATTAGAGTTCCCGTACCGACGACATCTGGTGTTTGTTGGCGATCACCCATCCAGGTATTGGCTGTTGTGGATATTGTTTTGTGTGGGACTATTTCCCTTATGGTCGCTTTTTCTACCTCTGTCCTTTTCTACACAATGAAAGCAGTGCAGTACAATTATTTATTTTTCTGTGTGTAACACTAGCTGTGCACGGGTGCTGAGCTACACGCTTGGACGAGCCGTCGTTTAGCCCGGGGTCAACCTCTCGAACCAAACCTCTCAAACTACTGGCAAAATGAAGGAACGTTGGCTCTCTTTTCAAAGCGGTACTTAACGTCCCTAGCATTGGGGGGTTACCTTCCCGATCCTCTCTTACATTACCAGTGGATTTTCTTTCCCTTGAGCCGCTATTGGCTTTTGAAGGGTGCGAATACAGCCTGTTACTTATTAGCTCATTTGCATATTAGCTCGTGATTGGGACTTTAGAGCTGTGTCGAGCTGGCGAGTCAATTTCCCACTAAGGACCGGCCCCCTGGGGTTTCCGGAACGCCTAATGTTAATTGCTTAGCAGTTTCTCTTCTTTTATGTTCACTTTGCAAACCGTATTCTGGAATTAACGTAAACACACACACACACACACACACACACACACACACACACACATATATGTATGTATATATATATATATATATATATATATATATATATATATATATATATATATATATATATATATATCTGTGTATATATATGCTTAACATCACAATGACACTTGATGTATATATGTAAATTTACCACAGGAAAAATGGAATCACTGGGTATAAATTCTGACTTATTTTGGGTTTCCAGCAGCCGTCTGTGTGTGTGTGTGTGTGTGTGTGTGTTCGTTTGCACTGTCACTTTTTTGTAAATTTATATTATACATTTATACTCCTGTGGATCAGTACTCTTGAAGATGTTCTTAGATATAAAGACGAAAGTGGTTTGGATTTATACTTAATTTGTCAGTTTTCTTTGTGGTACATCTGCACTATATATATATATATATATATATATATATATATATATATATATATATATATATATATATATATATATATAGTATATTTTTTTATATATTACTAAAAGGACCTCATTCAAACTGGATGGTATCTAATGGAGAGGTCCTTTTAGTAATTCTACTATTGCACAGAACAATTGTGTATGTGATAAAGTTAATATATATGTATATATATATATATATATATATATATATATATATATATATGTATGTATGTATGTATGTATGTATGTATGTATGTGTGTATGTATGTATGTATACAAATACGTACGAGTGTATCAGGTACATTGTATTCATTGTATTCAGTTGTATAGAAGTCACCGTGATGTAAATACGCAAAATGCCCGTAATTTATACCCAGTGTTTCGTTTTCCACACGAGTGTATCCAGTACAGTGTATTCACTTTATTTAGGTGCATACAAGTCAGAATGATGACCTCATGCGGTGCACTGTAGGCGTTACTTAAGGTTCTAGCTGCAGCCGCTTTCATTCCTTTTGTTCATTTTACTGTACCTCCTTTCATATCCTTTCTTCCATCTAACTTTCCACCTTCTCCTAACAATTGATTCATAGTGCAACTGCGAGGCTTTCCTTTCAAACCATTTCTACTCCCTATTTCTGTTTCCGCACTGAATGATCTTATAGGTCCCAGTGCTTGGCCTTTGGCCTAAATTCTATGTTCTATTCTATATTCTATTGTATTCTATTCTGAATGACCTCTTTGGCCTAAATTGCTATTCTGTTCCATTCTAATGACCTCATAGATCCCATTCTATTGTATTCTATATGCTATTCTATTCCATTCTGAATGACCTCATAGGTCCCAGCGCTTGTCCTTTGGCCAAAATTCTGTATTCCATTCCGAGTCAGAACGATGCAAATATACAAAATACACGTAATGCACGTAACCTAAACAATGATAGGGCGAACGGGAGCTGACGTACCCTGACAAGGCTAGCGGACGTGCCAGGTACCTGGGGGTCGAAATGAAATTTTCTTCCGAGAGAGAGAGAGAGAGAGAGAGAGAGAGAGAGAGAGAGAGAGAGAGAGAGAGAGAGAGAGAGAGAGTTTTCATGGAACAAAATTCGGGGGTTTTCAGCAACACCTAATCGAACCTTGGTCCTCCCCAGTCCCCCCCCCCGCACTCCCTTCCCCTCTCGTATGGTACGGAATATGTAGGATTTAGGCCAAAGGCCAAGAGCTGAGACATACGAGGTCATTCAGCTTTGAAGGGGAAATTGAGAGTAGAAAGGTTTTAGAAGTATAACGGGAGAAACCTCACAGCTGCACTGTGAAATAATATTATTAGGAGACTGTGGAAAGCAAGCTGGAAGAAAGAGAATATGAACGGAGGTACAGTCAAAGGAATGGAAGGGGTTGCAGATGGCGGCCGAATGGACGCTGTAAACACTTAGATAATGCCTACAGTACACCGTGTGAGGTGCACTGACGGTACTATTCCCCTACCTGGCCCCCATTTTTGTAAGGCACAAGATAACACCCAATATTTGGCAACGTGTAACAATAGTCTTATGGGTAATATTGCAAAGCGACTGATTTTATGTGTGTTAGAATTTTGGTTCTATGAAAATTAAACATTAAACGAAAGCTTTTTTCTTTTTAGTGTTTGAGAAGAAATGATATAAATCATTACTTGGTGCGTGTATGATACATAAATAAATCATTACTTGGTGCGTGTATGATACATAAATAGGTTCGTCATACAGACTTAGGTGAATATAAACCGTACTTATTTATTTTTACTTCAAAGCGCATCAGACCCCCGAGCGGTATGTAAAATGAAAAGAACAGGCTTTTAGAAACCCACGCCACGGCTATTTTACGCTCGGTTGCACATAAGGGCCAAAGTGAAACCCGTGGCCATTTAAAAATGGCCACTAGGTACTCGGCAAACCTGATTCTCCTTCAGTTGATGATCTTAAAAAGGAACTTGTAGATTTATATATATATTTCTCGCTGCCGAAGTTTTTTCAAGTATCGGTTGAGATCGTCGGAAGTTGTATTATACTTTTTTAAGGACTTTGAGAGAAATTGGACTCAAGATAGGCTTTTGGCATCAGACGGCGTTATTGAAAGGATGTTTTGGAAGCCCAAACTTGAAAGAAATGAAAGGCAGTGCTTTACTTACTTTGTATTTTTATGGAAATAAAAGGAAAAAAGTATTTTGTCCACTTATATGACGACATTCTTTATAAACATCAATAAAAATATTGCAAAACTTTTCGACTGTGTTTTTGTAGTCTATTTTTTCTAAGTTGACGGTAAAAATCCGCAGATGACATCATTGTAGTGTTCATCTCGCCTCTGATTGGCCGATTGATTTGAACTGTAGTATCTGATTGGTAACTAGCTGCGTGACCTATTGCCAACCACGATTAGATTTAGTGATATCGGCTGCGGGTATTTACCGTCAGCTAAAAAAAAAAGCGCTCAGTAGTTTTATTGATGCTGATAATTATTAGGTTGCTGGGACCGTTCACAATAATAATAATTAATAATAATAATAATAATAATAATAATAATAATAATAATAATAATAATAATAATAATAGACAAAAAATTTTGTTAATAATAATAATAATAATAATAATAATAATAATAATAATAATAATAATAATAATAATACCGACGTCGGTGACAAGAAAAACCACTGACATGAAAACCTAAATTTCGACACCGCCGGTGAAATCCATCTGTCGTAAAGTTGTTGGTGAACTCTACGGGATTATCCAACCGCATTTCACTATCTCCTCCCAGCCTAGAGAATAAAGATTGCTGTACAGACGTTGCTAATGTATTTCTCTTTACCGCAGTATGAACATTGGCCAGTTGTTGTTCAGTATTAACGTGGGGGAGAAATGATTTATACTGAAAACTGAGAACTCAATAAAATGATATAGCCATCCGATTTAATGGGACATTATTATTATTATTATTATTAATTATTATTATTATTATTGTTGTTGTTGTTTTGTTGTTATTATTATTATTATTATTATTATTATTATTATTATTATTATTATTATTATTATTATTATTAGAAGGAAGAAGACCCTCTTTGAGGCAAGTTTTGTTGAATAAAATGGCTACATTATGCGAATTTATTTTGTATTGAGTTTTGTCAGTTCTTCTAATAATTCGCTTTTCGTGCACATCAATATTAGTCAATAATTGGCCAATGTTCATATTTCGATGGATAAAACAGAGTATTTCTTACAGCAGAAATTCTTTACTTAAACATTACAGCAGGTTACTGAAACATGGTATGTAAATCCGTAGATTTTTTGATGGCATATTTGGTGGTGTTTCTTCATTTTTCTTTTTCTGACGTCTGTCTGGTATTTTTAGTACTTTTTCTGTCGTCATGTTTCGACCAGCTCAATGGTCATATTATTATTATTATTATTATTATTATTATTATTATTATTATTATTATTATTATTATTATTATTATTATTATTATTATAATATCAAAAAATACCCACAGTAGCATGCGTCTTAAAATGGAGAAACGAAACTGCAGGTATGTGGCTGTACAAATATACTTAAAATTAAAGCTCTGAATAGCTTTATTTTTTAATTATTTTTACAGTTACTCAACTTTGGATTAGTTTCTCCTCTATTATTATTATTATTATTATTATTATTATTATTATTATTATTATTATTATTATTATTATTATTATTATTATTATTATTAAAAAGTAACTAACAATGAAAGAATACAATCTTTAAAGAAAGATTTTATCTTTCATCTTGTACAAAACACTAATAACACGAACTGGGAGGTACTATTAAAGTTATAAAAGTATATCATTGATTCTACAGAAATACTGTATCATGTAGAAGTTATACTAAAAATCTGCATTATATAGGAGATGTATGTTACATCAGTAAAAAAGAATATTTGAAAGTAATTCTTTAAATGTGGCTGCTCTTTCACAGCCCGATTCTTATGAACTTCGCTGGACAACTCCCGCCTGCGCAAGCGAATTAAAAAAACAGCGCCACTGCGCAAAACATTAAAATAAAAAAACTCAAAGTTCTTACCAACTGTACAATGGCAGCGAAAGAACTGCAGTTTTACGGAAGAGCAGACGAAAAAAGCAGTTCAACGTTTACGAATTGCCTCATTTAGAGGAATTTTTTAGACTACAAAAATAAAACGTAAAAACAGGCGTTCAAATATCGTAAAAATCTGCTGATATTTACGTGGCGTGAATGATGGGAGGGGGGTTTAATGCTTCATGGTAAAAGTTTAGTTTTTTTAAGTTTCTTTATTCTTGTGTAATGAAGCCATTTAAAACAGCATGGTGGAACTTCGCATCTTATGTATGTATGCATGTCTGATAGAAACAAAAACGTGTTTATACATATAAACACACACACACACCCATATATATATATATATATATATATATATATATATATATATATATATATATATATATATATATATATATACAGATACAGTCATACAAACATTAAGCTACAAATGTTTAATATCCAATTCCCTCTACATCGGAAGTAATGCCGAAGGGGAATTGCAGTTGACAAGCTGTTCTGTCGCCTGGTGGACTCGACCCACCGAACGGGGAGAACCAGCGACATTCAGCGACTCCGTAGACCACTAGTCTGTCAAGAGAGGTATAAGTTGAAACCGACTCTGCCATCCATATCCCCGTCGATTGCAGGTATAGAAAATGTCACGGTGGAATGATAAAATTCACACACACACACACACACACACACACACACACATATATATATATATATATATATATATATATATATATATATATATATATATATATATATATATATTATAAGGAGCCCATAAAATGCCAAAATGTAGAAAATGTAAAGGCTATATTTCAGAGACCAACTGTCTCTCTTTTAGGCAAATAGTGAATTCTGTTTTAACAGAAAATATTTCACAGCCATATATATATATATATATATATATATATATATATATATATATATATATATATATATGTATATATATATATATATATATATATATATATATATATATATATATATATATATATATATATACATAAATATTATATATGTATATGTATATATATACATACATATTTCTGATACAGTGAGCGTTATACTGCCACACGTAAGTAATTACTATGAGTGCCTCTCAGTTTCTGGCACTCCCTCTGAAATTCCTCTCAGTTGCTCTCAGTTCCACTCAGTTTCTCGCATATCCTCAAAATTCCTCTTATTTCCTTGCAGTCCCTTCAATTCCTGGCATTCCTCTCAGTTCCTCGGAATTCCTCTGAATTCCTGTCAATTCCTCCCAATTCCTCTCAATTCCTGTCTGCTCCCGTTAATTCCTGTCAATTCTTCGCAAATCCTCGCAAATGCCTCTCAATTCCTGTCTGTTCCTCGCAATTCCTCCCAATTCCTGTCAATTCCTCGTAATTCCTCGCAGTTCTTGGCATTTCCTCGCAAACGCCTCTCAATTCCTGTCAGTTCCTCGCAGTTCCCCCAATTCCTCGCAGTTCCCCCAATTCCTCGCAGTTCCTGTCAATTCCTGTCAATTCCTCGCAGTTCCTGTCAATTCCTGTCAATTCCTGTCAATTCCTCGCAGTTCCTCTCAATTCCTGTCAATTCCTGTCAATTCCTCGCAGTTCCTCTCAATTCCTCGCAAATGCCCCTGGTGCATGGGCGCACCATTCTGTTTTCTGAAATTCCGCCGGCGTCAGGCGACGCTTTATTATTTTATCTGGCGGCGGAAGACTTTGAGGACCGCGCCAAAACAAGTTGGGTCAAAACAATAACCTTTTGCAGGTCAGCGGCCGAAGGGCGAGGTCTGAGTACGCCTTCTCTGTGATAGGTCGGGATGTCTTTTTTAATTACTATTATTATTATTATTATTATGTTAGGAATCAACACTGGTTAGGGAATATCACTGATTATTATTATTATTATTATTATTATTATTATTATTATTATTATTATTATTATTATTTTTATTTTATGAATCAACACTGGTTAGGAATATCACTGATTATTATTATTATTATTATTATTATTATTATTATTATTATTATTATTATTATTAACTCGACGAACATTTGATTAAAAGATCGACATTTTGCTTAATTATTATTATTATTATTATTATTATTATTATTATTATTATTATTATTATTATTATTATTATTATTGATCAGTTTAAGAAGATATTTTTGTCAAATTATTATTATTATTATTATTATTATTATTATTATTATTATTATTATTATTATTATTATTATTATTATTATAAAAAATAATTAACGTAAGAAGATCCAGTGAAACTTGCGAACAAACTTAAAGAGTTGACAATCACCAAACACCGCCTAAACAACCCTCTACACAAAAACAAACACGAAACAAACACAAACAAACCAAAGGCTTAGCAAAGAAAACAAGAAGAAGAATTGATTGCAAACTTAGCAGACGAACATCCGATTAAAGAAATTGGGTCGTTACTTTTCGAGGGAAGCCTATGATAACTGTCGTCTTCGTAAAAAAATCTCTGACACTTTTTCGATCGACTTGGAATTACCGGCTGTCGTGTTTCGTGATGCGGGCCAGATGCGGTTTGGGCGGAGGAGGAATGTTTATCTCTTTGTTTATTTATTTCATTTGTTTATTGACTCGTTTATTTGTTGTGTCTGTGTATGCATGCATTTATTTATTGGTTGATTGTGTGTATTGAGATAGAGACCGTGAACTTATAATGAAACTTTTATATTTTTTTGATGCGCTCTCTACCGAAAGCATTGAAGTCCTTTACTCTCTCTCTCTCTCTCTCTCTCTCTCTCTCTCTCTATATATATATATATATCTATATATATATATATATATATATATATATATATATATATATATATATATATATATGTATATATATATTATGGCCCTAAAGTCTTTTGAAAAACTCATCAGAGTGTTGTTGAATTGTTCAGTAATATTCCTCAGTTGGTCTGAACCATTTATTGCCAATGAAATGAAGGAATTGAAATATTCATTTGCAGTGTCCTTTAATAATATTTGAAGCGCTTATTTGCATTGTCTTAGAATTGTTTGAACTGTTTCCAAACAAAGTCCTGAATTTTCTGTGACACTGTTTCCAAACAAAGTCCTGAATTTTTTGTGACATTTGTGAAATTGTGTTTGAATTTGTCTGAAGCCTTATCTTCCCAGCTTGTGAATAGCTTAAAGCGGTTTTTATTTCTTATAATAATGGGCCTGTAAGTTAAAGTTTAGTTGAATTATATTGAAATGTTTGTTCTGGTTTTAAATCCCGTGAATTTCAAATGTATTTAACAGTGTCCAGAAATGACAGTAAAGTGTTTAAAAGATTTTTGTGTAAAGTTCTCGATTGGTCTGAGGTGCTGCAAACAGTGTGTCATTTTGTAGCATCAGGTTTAATACTACCCGGCTTGCTAGGAGTTTTATCCTGGTTACAGCTGAAATGTGGAATAGTTTGCCCCGTGCAGTTGTCGAATCTTCTGACCTCCAAATATTCAAGCGAGGAGCGAATTTATTCCTTTTCTCTGCTGGTGACGTCTCCTGAATTTCAGGGTGTATCGGTTTTATTTTGTTTTACCCCAGTCATTTATGTATCACTTTTTTCTTATAGCTTGTCATTTTCTGAATGTTGATTCCCTTTGGAGCCTTCTTCAGCTTATAAAGTGTGTTTACTCTGTCGATAAGGGATTCCAGCTGAAGATTCAAAGAATGAAAGAAAGAAAGGCATCCTTCACTTCATTGAAGTGTTTGTCTTTAAGTGTTGCAGGACCGAAGTCCTTAATTGACCCAAAACATCCTTGGTTGATTTTCCAGCTACCAGTGGAATCCTCAATCATTCTGAAGTGTTTCAACTTTGGATTCTAAATCTTCAAAGCTTTTGCAGTTATACTAGATTAATCCTTCTCATGGTCAGGTCAGCGATTTGACCTCGTTCTGACACTTTGGATGCGGGCTCGAATCCTACCACGGACATCTGAATGACTTCTTTTTCTTGTATTAGGATATAAGGCTTTGTAGTGACAAGCTCATCCAAAAAGTTTGAAGAATACGAGAAGTTAAGAGGGCACTGTGGTTATTACAGTTACGTATCTGGTAAAAAGTGAATAGTAGATTCTAAATGTATATTAGATATTTATGAATTGCCTTAACAAAAAAGAGGCTTTGAATTTACCGCCGAAGTAAGGCATTGCGATTACGGGCCAAACAGAGCCATTGTTTTTCCAACCTGGGACGTTTCAATCCTGGGCAGGAATCCACCCGGTCTGCATTCTCTTGGTATCTGGGTAATTCAGGTCCTGAATGATACCCGCCTAACGTTTTCGGCAGGTGTTGATCGCTCTTTGGCTCCCTTTCTAAAAGAGAGCATTTAGAGGAAGGCCTGTTTTAATACCGCTTTCCCTCCGGCCCTGCCAGAGCAAGTGGGCCATTTAAGCCGAAGGCGGGGCGCCGTTTTGTAGCCTTTCACTCTTGTTTTGACCTGGTGCTGAAGACCCTCTCTCCACCCCTACTTTTTTTCTGGGGGATGGGGTGGGCCTAACCTTCTAGACGTCTTATTACCGTCCTCCGAATTCAGATGATATCCCGAAACTCTTCTTCTTTGTGTTAGAAGAACCTAAGACAGTGACTTTGATTCTTAGTCTGAAACACGAAGAAGAAGAAGAAGAAGATGAAAACTTGATATTTACCAGAAGCTCATTCCGTTGCGCTTTTGTTTCTGTGGCCTGCCGCCCTTTGCACTCAGGGTTTAACGGGAGAATTTACTGTTACCATTTAGGAAATCCTTCCTTTCTCTCTCTCTCTCTCTCTCTCTCTCTCTCTCTCTTTCAACAAGATTTTCATTTATTATTGCTGTTAATTTCTTTGCTGGAGATAGTTGCTGCATATTAACCTCCTTGGGTTAATCCCTTCTCTTTTTCACCCACCACTTGGCTCTCTCTCTCTCTCTCTCTCTCTCTCTCTCTCTCTCTCTCTCTCTGTCTGTCTGTGATATACATAGATGTGTGTGTTTTAATCAAAATAAAACCTTATCCTTCTGTGTATCGTTAGGGAATTACCCAAAATTCAACTCTCTCTTCCATGGCCTGGTTCGAATCCCAGCTTAAACGAGAAACACGCTCATCTTCTCTGCGGTTTCGAGGCTTTCAGTGGAAAGCGTATCTAAATGGAAGTTGTGTGACAGTTTGCCTGTATGCGAATCTTTTACCAAATTTATCTGAACATAAATCTTCCACCACCTTTTCTCTCACTTATTATCCACAGCTCATCTTAATTAGATAATTTATCCTCTCCTCTCTCTCTCTCTCTCTCTCTCTCTCTCTCTCTCTCTCTCTCTCTCTCTCTCTCTTTCCTTGCTTAAATCATTTCTCTTTCACCCTTCTCCGTAATTTTATTCATTGGCCAACCCCTCGCGTTTACTTTGTCCACAATTCTAGAGTATTGGTTTTGTGTGTTTGTAATAAACATGCAGAAGAGTTTTTGTGTTTGTAAAACATACGTAGAGGATTTTGTGTTGTTTGTAATACACACGCAGAAGAGTTTTTGTGTTTGTAAAACATACGTAGAGGAGTTTTGTGTGTTTGTAATACACATGTAGAATAGTTCTGTGTTTGTAATACACATGCAGAATAGTTTTGTGTGTTTGTAATACATATATAGAATAGTTTTTGTGTTTGCAATACACATGTAGAGGAGCTTGTTGTATGTTTGTAGTACACATGTAGAAAAGTTTTTTGTGTTTATAATATACATGTAGAATAGTTTTATGTGTTTGTAATACACATATAGAGTAGAGGAGTTGTGTGTGTGTGTGTGTGTGTAGAATAGATGTGTGTGTTTGTAATACATATTTAAAAGACCCTTATTTTTTCAGGACACATTTCCTTACTTTTCATATCACACATAAACCATTCCACAAACTTCCTTTCTGTCCCCTGTCTCTACTCATTTATGCCTTTCAAACAAATGTCAAATAACTCATCCTTAAAAGCAAATTTTTTTTCACTACTTTATTTTTAGGTTGTCATTTTACGAAGTTACCAATTCATTCAGTTAAACACTTCACAGAAAACAGTATTTCCCACCCCTGTTATTCCCTCGCTTTTTCTCACGTGATTATAAATCGTCTTCTTTCTTTCGTTTGTGAAAGCTGTTTTCGGGATGTTTTCGCCTGGGTTTCGGTTCGTCAAAAGGATTCATTTTCTAATGAATCAAATGTACCTTTTGACTTTTTAAAATTATCTTTTTTTTTTAAATCCTCGATCATCCTCATTCATCCATTTTTCCTTCTTAGAAACTGGACATAAATCTGATTTTTTTTTCAAGATTATTTTCTTTAATCTATCAGTTTGTCAGGGGATTCATGGCTGTCATAAAACATTTGAGTTTTTTTCTATTTTCCACAATTCCCACCTTTCTGCGGGCTTGGTTATCGTGCGTTGGCAACTTATGGGCTAAACAGTGCTGCCGATTTCTTGGCAGGAAGGTTGCCTGCATGTAGGTTGCCACAGCATGATAATAAAACCTTTTGGCTATATTATTATATCATGACAATAAATATCTACAATAAATATAAAGAATATTTACTGCGGGTGTGAATATTATTTCTCATGTGTATTATCTGTTTTCCATAGTAAATATCCTTTATTTATATTAACCGTTAATTGGTCGGAATAAGAGATATTTAACAGCCATACGAATGTCATTAGGAACTAATTACCTTCCCCTTCTCATGCATAATTAACCCTCCGGGGTCATGTTATTAAGTTATGGGGCCAAGAATCTGACATACCGCTAAAGTTATTTCCTGTAGAATTTTCTCCTTTTTACGAATAAAAGTGCTGTTAATTTTTAGTGGTATTTGCTCATATACAGAATCTGTTAAGTAAAAGATTAAAATCTCGATCAGTCTGTCGCAGGTAACTTTCCTTTGTTATAATTTTTCGGTCTTAATTGAGTTCTGAGTTTGGAGCAGGTTTATTTAGAGGGTGCGAAAGGCGGTTGGTTAACTGCCACATGTGAGCGTGGTTAATCCTCACATGTGATTCTGGTTAATCCTCACATGTGATTGTGGTCAATTCTCACATGTGAATGTGGTTAATCCTCACATGTGAATGTGGTTAATTCTCACACATGGGCGTGGTTAATCCTCACATGTAATTGTGGTTAATTCTCACATGTGAATGTGGTTAATCCTCAAGTGTGAATGTGGTTAATTCTCACATCTGAGCATGGTTAATCTTCACATGAATCTGGTTACCTCTCACACGTGAACGTGGTTAATTGTAATATGTGAACGTGGTTAATCCTCACATGTGATTGTGGTTAATCCTCACATATGATTGTGGTTAATCCTCACATATGATTGTGGTTAATCCTCACATGTGAATGTGGTTAATCCTCACATGTGATTGTGGTTATTCCTCGCATATGATTATGGTTAATTCTCACATGTGTACGTGGTTAATTGTAACATGTAGACGTGGTTAATCCTCACATGTGATTGTGGTTAATTCTCACATGTGATTGTGGTTAATTCTCACATTGTAATCACTCGTTATGTCATTGCAAGTACTTGTAGTCTCATTTTAATAACTTGTAATGTCATTATAATTACTTGCAAGCTCATTGTAGTCACTTGTAATCTCACTGTAATTTCGTTATAATCACTTGTAATGTCAGTGTAATCACCTGTAATCTTACTGTAATTACTTGTAATCTCATGGTAATCACCTGTAATTTCATTGTAATTCATCACCAGGGAACGATCCAGGAACTAGACAAGAGGGGGGGGCGAATGGGGACAAGGTCCCTAAAATCCAGTAATGCCTCTGTTGACCTGAGCAGCGAATTATGTATCTGGTTGCTACCCGATTGTTGTGGGCAGCAGCTATGCTGGAGAGAGAGAGAGAGAGAGAGAGAGAGAGAGAGAGTAATCCTCACCTGCACTTAGGTGAAAGGCCTTACTAATGATATTCATCACCGGCATTTAGGTGTGAAAACCATCTGATTCTATTTATCTGATTCATCTTTCTCTCTCTCTCTCTCTCTCTCTCTCTCTCTCTCTCTGTAATTAACTTATTCGGCGCTTTCATTAGGGGTTTTACGATGAATGACTGGTTGAGAAATTAATATATCATCTCTCTCTCTCTCTCTCTCTCTCTTTGACAGATCGTTTCTCTGGATAAAATCTTAATCTCACCTGTGATCGGCGCCTCAGTATTTATGACCTCTCTCTCTCTCTCTCTCTCTCTCTCTCTCTCTCTCAGGATGATGAAGTTGTATAATAATGTTGGAGATGAATGGGTATAACAAGGCATTTATATATGCGTATAAAAGGCATTTTTATATGCTATGAAAAGGCTTTTATATATGCGTATAAAAGGCATTTATGTATGCATATAAAAAGACATTTTTAAATGCGTATAATAAGGCATTATGTATGCGTATAAAAAGACATTTATGTATGCGTATAAAAAGACTTTTATATATGCGTATAAAGACATTTATATATGCATATAAAAGACATTTATATATGCGTATAAAAAGACATTTATATATGCGTTATAAAGACATTTATATATGCATATAAAGACATTTATATATGCGTATAAAAAGACATATTTATATGTGCATATAAAAGACATTTATATATGCGTATAAAAAGACGTTTATATATGCATATAAAAGACATTTATATATGCGTATAAAAAGACATTTATATATGCATATAAAAGACATTTATATATGCATATAAAAAGGCATTTATATATGCTTATAAAAAGGCATTTTTAGATGCGTATAATAAAGCATTATGTATACGTGTAGAAAGACATTTATATATGCGTGTAGAAAGGCATTTATACATGCATACATTCATTTTCATCCATTCGATTAAAATAAAATACGAATTCGTGTAAACAAACCAAACGCAAAATGTATTTCAGACAGAGATGCTTACTTTAAAGTGCATATATGAATATGCGCATCAAAAATAATGAGAAAGATATTGGGATGCACGTATGCATCCATAGACATGTGCCGGCTGATGAAGAGTTAGAGGAATTTATTTCTGATGATAGAAATTCATTTCAATATAATGTGGTTCGGATTCCACAATAAGTTGTAGGTCCTGAAAGAACCAATTGGTTCTAGCCACGTAAAATAAGTGTAACCTTCCAGTCTCCTAGAGAGCTGTTAATCAGCTCAGTGGTCTGGTAAAACTAAGCTATACTTACTACCTTATAGACATGTACCCTTGAAAATGTCTAAAATATCCAGTTCGTTTCTGGTATGTTTCTTGTTTCGTTTGTTCTTTGTATTATTTGTTTTCGTTGTCATGCATACACCGCTGGAACACGTAGACATATTTAAAAGAATACCATACTTGTAATTATTTATTTTTTTTATGATATCCATATTGATATTTTTTCAGGAAATTGAATTTAGTCAAATATCAATCAAGCAGTGTTTAGACAAATGTCTAATTATTCGCGAAAACATTTAGACAGATACTTTCTTGAAAACGCCTAGATAATTGTCTAATTTCCCAGAAACAGGTTTTAGACAGACTGTCTTTTCCTCTCTGTTCTGGTACCACTTCTAGTCTTTGCAAAAGCAGGTTTTGGTAACACTACTAGGCTTCTTTTTCAGGCGAGAGGAATTTTTTTAATCGTTAGTAATAAGCAAAGAGAGAAATTATATATATATATATATATATATATATATATATATATATATATATATATATATATATATATATATATATATATATATATATATATATATATATATATATATATATATATATATATATATATATATATATATATAGATACATTATATATATATATATATATATATATATATATATATATATATATATATATATATATATATATATATATATATATATATATATATAAAATAGTATATGTATGTATTTCATAAAGGCATTTGCACACACAAACTTTTTGGAAGCACTCACAATTTTCTTACTGAATATAAACATGGCCGCTCTCCGTCACTTTTCCTCTGTAAGCGAACCTTTTCATAATTCAATTTGATCCCTGTGATTTCTTTCCTGAAAAGAGGCCTTTTAATAATTGCAATCCATTTACGTATTAGAATAAATGGCTGGGAAGAAATGTGAAAGTCAGTTTGGATTGACTCTCTCTCTCTCTCTCTCTCTCTCTCTCTGACAGATCGTTTCTCTGTTTAAAATCTTTGTCTTACATGTGATCGGCACTTCGGTGTTTATGAATCTCTCTCTCTCTCTCTCTCTCTCTCTCTCTCTCTCTGCATAGTTCGTTATTAAGTATTCCTTGTATTACATAAGGTAAATTATTGAATAATTACGTTTATGCCATACAATAGTTATTCAATGTCTGTTGTATAACATTACACCTCATTCAGCCTCATATTTTCACATTCAGTAAATGAATAAACTTCTAAAAATATTACACTGAATAAGTTATTCAGAATTAAATAATAATTTACTCAGAACTGAATAACTTCTTCCATCGTTCCAAATCATTACATTCCAAGTATTACATCGAATAACGCAATGGCGCCTTCAATATCTCGCGCGTATTACTCTCAAATTTTTCATCCCTTCAGTATTGAGGTCACAGGGACAGACTTGTTGACAAGAACGAGACACAAAGATTGGCGGGGGACATAAAAGCATCTGGTAATTGTAGTGAGCTCATTTGTATGACCGATGCTTATATATATATATTTTTATTTATTTATCGTACGTGTTTGCAACGCGTGGGAGTGGGTGGTTTCTTTTTTTTCGAGTTTTGTAACGTGGGTAATTGGTGCAGGTTTTCATTTTTATTTTTTTGATAGGAAGTTTCATGGTGTACTGTGTGATTAAATTGTTTTGTGTGTGTGTGTGTGTGTGTGTGTGGGTCTGTACATGAGCGCGCGTACGCATATAATTTATGTATGTATGTATGTATGTATGTATGTATGTATGTATGCTGCATGTCTTGACATTAAGTTTACATGATACTTTTTATACCTTAAAAATTAAAGCACAACTTAACGTCTCTCTCTCTCTCTCTCTCTCTCTCTCTCTCTCATCTATATATATATATATATATATATATATATACATATACATGTATATTTATATTATATATACATAATAATATCATATATATGTATATATATATATATATATATATATATATATATATATATATATATATATATATATATATATATATATATATATATATATATATATATATTCTAAATATATTCTGAAATATGTATATTATATATATATAGTGTGTGTATGTGTATATATATATATATATATATATATATATATATATATATATATATATGTATATATACATATATTCTGAAATATGTATATTATATATACATATATATATACATATATTCTGAAATATATATATATATATATATATATATATATATATATATATATATATATATGTACAGTATATATTATAGAGAGAGAAAGCCAGCGTAGATTTCATTAACACTAAACCCCTTCATTATTTTTTTCCTTCTCGCTTCCTTGAACTTGGCTCCGTTTGCACGCATGCGCGGCTCGCCGCCCACCTCTACGACCACTGCCTCTACTTGTGAAGTGTACAGTGATTTATGTCAGACCTCATTAAAAAGTAATTACGCCAACTTAAGCGCTCAATAGGACCACTCCTCCTTTCGCCAGGTTAAGAGAAGTTTTTTTTTACAAATCTTTTTTTCTTGGTCTCATTCCCGCGTTTTGTCTTACCCGGCTGGGTCTCCTTATTGTACTTTTATTATTGTCTTGAGTTTTTGCTCTTCTTTTTCAATTTGTTGTTTTGAATTGTTGTTTTCTTTGTGGGTGGTGTCGTCCATATTTTTTTTTTCTAGTTTTCATTTGCACGTTCTCAAAAATCGTTGGAATGTGTTGACATGTTTTCAGAAGATTTTATATTTTTTGTAGTTTGTAGAAGTTCTTTAGTGTTTATTTTTTTGATTTCAGAGTTTTTTTTCTTTGCTGTGCATGTTTTCAGTAGTAAGCCACATAATATGGTAAAACACACACACACACATACACACACTCGCAAACATAATTACTCTCCCGGAAAATGTCCGCGTGTATATAATATTTCGTCTACAGTGTTGGAGACTTAAAGTTGAAAAAAATCTTTGGTGCCCAATCCTTATACTTTTAAAAAGTTTCAAATTTGTATTGGGATTCTGTGGTAGCTGTATTCCTCTTCTTTATTTCTTAGGCATCAGAATTCGCACACGCCTTCCTTGTTTCTAGTTTTCTTTACAAGCAGTAGGGAATTGTGTTAAAACGAAAAGGCTTGAATCGAAACCGAGATATTTCTCTCTCTCTCTCTCTCTCTCTCTCTCTAAAAATAAGTTCTCTCGACTAAGCAAAAAGTAAGCTTTCAAAATGACCAAAATCAAAAGATATTTCTCTCTCTCTCTCTTAGTAAAAAAATAAGCTTCACTGACTAATTAAAAAATATTTCCTCCCTCTCAAAAGATATTTTTCTCAGTAAAAAAGTCTTCATTGACTAAATCAAAAGATATTTCTCTCTCTCTCAGTAAAAAAAAGTTTCATTGACTAAATCAAAAATATTTCTCTCTCCCCTCTTAGTAAAAAATAAGCTTCATTGACTAATTAAAAAATATTTCCTCTCTCTCTCTCTTTCTAAAAATCTCTCTTGACTCAAACTCAAAAATATTTCTCTCTCTCTCAGTAAAAAAATCAGTAAAAATCAGTACCATTGACTAAATCAAAACATATTTCTCTCTCCCCGTCTCTCTGTCTGTCTGTGTTTCCGAATACGTGCAGTGTATGAGCTGTTTAGAAGTAACTGACTTTTGCCAATGGCTATAAGGTCAAAGGAATGTAATCCGCGCAGCGTGACTTTCGCGCACAATTTTCTAATTTTATAATCACCCGGTTCCTCTCGTCTTTGCCGAGCCGCATTTCTCGCTCCTCTCATTGTACCTCGGCTAAATTACTTAATTTTGCCCGTCACTGTTCTCAGAGTCGCTTTGTTCAATTGTTGCAGCGTTTTATTGCATTATTTTAGACTGTATTGTCATTTAGGCTCGCAACCCCCCTCCCTTCTACCCTCCCTAGTTACCTCAGCCGCGTATATATATATACATAATAAACATTTTAGGCTTGTGTAGCCTTGGCGTGCCTAGTGTGACGCATAATTCGCATAAATCGTCTCCATTGTTTGTTTATTGTTGTTGTTGTTGATGTTGACCAGGAACCGCCATTGTTGATTTCTTTGCTGAATTGGCTATTTTGCGCCAAGAAGTATCTTTCCGCGGCGCTGTCGAGGGGGAAGGAGCCCGATAGAAAATAGAATGGCTTCAATCATCGCCGCCATCTTTATGACGCAGGCGTATTTTGAAGTGGGGTAAAAAACCCCTCTGCATTGACACCGGCGACTTCAAAGAGGCCCCGATTACACACATATGCGCCCCTATGTCACTTCTATGTGTCATTATCCATAGAAATCAATGGGGGAGCGGAACAAAGGGATGAGTCTCTTTATAGGTTTTATGGGTCTAATTGTGCATCTGCGTTTGATTCGTGTCTTTATTATGTAGGTCGTGTTGGTGTGTGGCTTTCAAAAAAGTTTGGTGTTATGGAACATTTGCAAAGACTGTGACCTACTGTGTACCCCTTCATCCTTATTTACAGTCGCATCCTAATCCTCCCAGATCGGTATCTGTGTCCACAGCTGAACCCCTTTAATCCTTATTTAAAATCACATTTATTCCATCTCAGTCCCTATCTGTAATCACATCCTAATCCTCGGAACCATGTCTCAGGTTGATCTTGAAACAGGCAAACCATATCTCTCTCTCTCTCTCTCTCTCTCTCTCTCTCTCTTAGAACAAAAAGAAAATCATAAGTATCATTGACTGAATCAAAACAGATATTCTCTCTCTCTCTCTCTCTCTCTCTCTCTCTCTCTCTCTCTCTCTCTCTCTCCCTCTCTCTCTCGTAGAACAAAAAGAAAATCATAAGTATCACTGACTGAATCAAAACAGATATTCTTTCTCTCTCTCTTCTCTTTCTCTCTCTCTCTCTCTCACACACACAAAAGTAAGTACTGCAGTAACTTTGAGATGCCCAAGTATTAATTTAAGAGGAGAGGAAGGTAATCTGAAAAGAGAGAGAGAAGAGAAGAGAGAGAGAGAGAGAGAGAGAGAGAGAGAGATCTGTGAGCGACATTCTGAAGATAAAAAATAAGGTATAAAATAAAACATTTGTCGTTCATTGAAAAAATGGAAACTATTTATACCTTCGCCAAAGTAATCTTGATTACACTTCGTCGTCAAAGTAATCGCATGAGCCAGTCGACATAAAAGTACTCTCTGGCAATTTTCATCTTAAATGTAATCTCAGATATCAATCATTACAAAGTTAACCTCATGCATAAAAGTAATGCCACGTAACATAATGTAATCTCATGTAGCATTCTTCATAAAAATATGCTCAGGAATTCGTTGTCATAAAAGTAATCTCCAGTAACAAATGTTATAAAATTAATAATAATAATATATTTTAATAATAATAAAACCAGAGGACTTTTCTTGTTTGTTCGCCCAAAACTTAGGTGGTGGCCGATTGGGAGATTAGGGGAGACATGACACATCCACCCTCCTGCTGCAACCTGCTTGTCCGCCCGGGTGATGACGGGCCAGGTAGGGATCGGGAGGGTAGGGGAGACACGACGGGCAGCGCCGGGTTCCAGCGCAAAATAGCGCGCGCCAACGAGCTCGTAATAATGATAATAACGAATTCAATTCTCGTCAATCCAACAACGATTTCCTATAGAGAAATATTTATCCCTTGTTGAAGGATCGTCTTCTGCACCAGTCCTCGTGTCCTGAAGGATCCTACTGAGGCTTAGGAATTAGGCAGAGATAGATATCCTTATTGAGTTAGATAATCACGCGAGGACTCTTTGTGCCATCCTGCGCCCATTCCTTTGATGTCGAAAAATCCTATTCCAGGTCTTTTGAATTTTTGCAAAATTTTTTACTTTTTTTTAGTTTCCTTTGCCTCTTCTGCTTTAGCCACTCTCTCTCTCTCTCTCTCTCTCTCTCTCTCTCTCTCCTCAAATCTCTTGAAATTTGTGCTTCTTTTCCTGGTTTATGATAGTTTTCCTCAGTTGTAGCTCTCTCTCTTCTCTCTCTCTCTTTCCTCTCTCTAAGATTATTTTCCACATCTTGAAAATTTTTCCTTTCTTTGCCACATCTGTTTATGGAAGAATTTCTTTAGTCGTTGGTAGCTCGTCTCTCTCTCTCTCTCTCTCTCTCTCTCTCTCTCTCTCTCTCTCTCTCTCTCTCAAGATTATTTCCACATCTTGAAAATTTTCCTTTTGTTTGCTACTTGTTTATGGAAGAATTTCCTCAGTCGTTGGTAGCCTTCTCTCTCTCTCTCTCTCTCGGATTATTTATTTATCTATGCAGTGACATCATACTAGAAAATAGAACCAGGGCGCGTCGCTACTGAAGAAGGGCCATTTCCGATAGACAACCCAAATGCTGTTCCCGTGTAGCAAACTCCTCTGTCATGTCCTTTACATTATCAGAGTGACGGTTTGTCTACTTTTGATAATTGATGCTGTATATTTGGATGTCCTTGTCTGTCCGTGTGTCCGAATGTCTGTCTTTCCTTTGTGATGAAGTTCTGGAGAGGTCGCTGATTATAGCATCTCTCTCTCTCTCTCTCTGATCCTTGAATTTGTCTCTTTCTCTCTGGGGATCCTTTTTGTATTTTTCCATTCTGGGAAGAATTTTACTTGCTCTCTCTCTCTCAAGATTATTTTTTTCAAATCTTGCAAATTTGTTTTTTTGTCAGTCCTGATTCTGGGAAGAGCTTTCCTTTAGTCTCTCTCTCTCTCTCTCAGATCCTTGAATTTGTAAGTTTTTCCATTTGCTCTGGGAAGAATTTTACTTGCCTCTCTCTCTCTCCTCCTCTCTCTCTCTCTCTCTCAGATCCTTGAGAATTGTAAGTTTCCTTTTCCATTTTTCCATTTCTGGGAAGAATTTTACTTGCTCCTCCCTCTCTCTCTCTCTCTTCCTCTCTCTCTCTCTCTCACAATCTCTCACAACTTTCCAGATATTTCCAGGAGCCTAAATCTTTCTTTCTCACTAGGTGTTACATGAGAGAGAGAGAGAGAGAGAGAGAGAGAGAGAGAGAGAGAGAGAGAGAGAGAGAGAGAGAGAATAATTGATTGGTGTCGCCACTTTAAGCAAGAAATAACTTTTTCTCCCTTTTAGTAATTTTCGATCTATGTGAATATCCTTTGTGTGGAAGGAACCTAAGGCGTAGTAGTAGCAGTAGTAGTAATACATTAAGAGCACCTGCGTTTAAACGGTGGCCTCATTCTGATTATTACTAACACCCTAAATTATGCTCTTGGGGCCCCCACAAAAGAGTCTCAACCATTGTATATATGCCGTTATGATTTGTTGGCCTGGCCTAATCCCCTTGAAGGTGGTAATGAAGGCTGCATCTCTCTCTCTCTCTCTCTCTCTCTCTCTCTCTCTGTCGGTGTTTCTGCCCCACTGTGGCCTTCATTAAGTTGATGGCACGAACAGGCAGCTGGATTAACATCTATTATGACAGCAGGTTTTCATTTCGAGTGTGGAAGAAGAAGAAGAAGAAGAAGAAGAAGAAGAAGAAGAAGAAGAAGAAGAAGAAGAAGAAGAAGAAGAAGAAGAAGAAGAAGAAGGAAAGGAAGACGTTTTAAGCGACTTTAACGCTTTTATGTCTTAAACTTTTTTGTAAGATTTTATGTGTGTGTTTGTGCGTTCGCCCTCTTATCTTTTTTTTTTGCTGATGCGTTTGCTTGTGGTGCTGGGGGAGGCTGTTTCTCTCTTCTCTCTCTCTCTCTCTCTCTCTCTCTCTTTCTCTCTTCTTCTCTATGGTTATGAGTATATGTAGTGAATTTTTCTGAAATCCAGTAATAACAAAATTTTTCTCTCTTTGTTTGTGTGTGTGTGTGTGTGTGTGGTTATGGGTATATAGTGCAGTTTTCGAAATTCAGTGACGAAATGATTTTCTCTCTCTCTCTCTCTCTCTCTCTCTCTCTCTCTCTCTCTCTCTCTCATCGACATTGTCTTACTGTTGTTTCATCGTTACAAAAATGAAAACACGAAAACCACCTATTATAAAAGCAGTGGCTGTGTCGACGCTGCCCCACAACATCCGTATATGATGTTGACATATTACTGGTTGTTCTTAAGACGTTATTTTCCTCAGGCCTCATTGTGACTGACTGCCGTTAGGACCAGACCTCTTGATTTGAATGGTTTTTTTGTTCTCAAATTGAATATTTTAATTAAAATTTTTTTATAGTTCTGATTAAAATGGTTTACGACTATGGTTATATTTCATAATATATGACTGTTATTTTATCAATTTAATCCAGCCAAGACGTCGAATTACTCTTGTTATTTTTGTAATTTTAATCCAGTTATGACGTAGAATTGCCTTGTTATTTTAATCCTGTGATTATGTAGAATTGCCTGATTATTATTAAATCATTTGAATCCTGGTATGGCGTCGAATTACCTGTGTTATTTTTATAATTTTAATCCAGCTGTGTCGTAGAATTACCTTGTTATTTTTATCACTTTAATCCAGTTTTGACGTAGAGTTACTTTTTTATTTTTATCATATTAATGAGTTATGAATTAGAATTACCTTGCTATTTATACAGTTTTAATCTTATGTATATCATTTTGATATAGTCGTGACTTAGTAATTACTTTATTATTTTTATAATTTTAAAACAATTATGACTTAGAATTATCTTTTTATTTACATGATTTTAATCCAGTCATGAAGACGAATTACCTTATTATTGTTATTTTAATCCAGTTATGAAGCCTAATTACCTTGTTATTCTAATCCAGTTATAATGTTGGATTATCTTATTTGTATAATTTTAATCCAGTCGTGAAGAAGAATTACGTTGTTATTGTTATATCTGTAATCTAGGTATGACGAAGAGTTAATTTGGTCTTTTATTCAAATTTAAATTAAAAGCAAATGGCCATAGGCAAACATAAACACACATAAACATTAACATACATAAAACCATGACGTAGAATGATCTTTTATTTTATCATTTTAATCCAGATATGACGAAGAATTCCTGTATTTCCGCCGTTGACTTACAGTAAAAAAAAAATTTAAAAAATCAGCTCCTAAATCACATTTCTAGTTCAGATTTCAAATTCCTTTACGAAATATTCGAATAAAAAAATTATACGAAAGTCATTGTGAGTTTTACACGGGGCCTTTTCTGACCACAGACGACTAGTAAGCGTTTGTAATCGCTGGCAATTTTCGTACCACAGGTAATTGGGAGGTGAGCCTAATTGGATCTGGTAGATGGAGTAGGACCACCTGATGGAATTTCGGTTAGTGAGCGAGACAGGGATCCTGAAATGAACTTTTTTAGTTCTGAAATATATATACAGTCCGACGTTTTCGCCCTGAAAATTTGTTTGGGAAAAGTGAGACTAGTTGCCTGGCAAGGCCTGGGGTTTTGAGAGAGAGAGAGAGAGAGAGAGAGAGAGAGAGAGAGAGAGAGAGAGAGAGAGAGAGAGGGAGAAAGTCATTTATACATCGAAGCGCCGATCATGGGTAAGATTAAGATATTATCCAGAGAAACGATCTCTGACATTATCTAGAGAAACGATCTGTCAGAGAGAGAGAGAGAGAGAGAGAGAGAGAGAGAGAGAGAGAGAGAGAGAGAGAGAGAGAGAGAGATAAGTACTTCGTATAAAAAAAGCAATTTGGTTTTCCTTAATGGTCAAAATTATATGAATCTCCCGTATGTTTATTATAACTTGGCTGCTTTAAGTTCTGTATTGTTTTGTTTTATTCAGAGTTCTGAATTCCGTCTGTTTTATTGATTAAAAAAACGGTAATTACCTTTCTGACAAATTAAAATGCTTGTGTGAATTAGGCCTGTTTTCTTTAAGACGAAATTAATATTGTTTTACCTTAATTAATATTAAATCTTATACATTAATTACTCTTATATGTTACTCTGCATTGTGTTCGAACAGTTACGACAAGACATCATACTTTCACGCGCTCAAGAAATTCCCAGAATTTTAAGACTACAGAATTTTTCCAATTTCCTTGATGAAGATTTACGCGTATTTACACCTGGTGCTTTTGTTGTGTACCGACTTTGAGTTAAGCTGTGTGTCTTGAGGGACAGAATGAGAAAAAGGAATCCATTTTTGTTTTAAAGCAAAGATTTCTGTGTCTAATCTTCTGCAGTTTGTCTCGTCAAGGTATTTAAAAAGTCGGACCAGAGAGAGAGAGAGAGAGAGAGAGAGAGAGAGAGAGAGAGAGAGAGAGAGAGAGAGAGAGAGAGAGAGTACATGTTTGTTTGTTTGTTTTCGTAAATATTAAGACAAATATCGTTTATTGTCGAATTCACGATTTGTTTGTTTTTATAAATACTAAGCTACAAACATCGTTCAGTATCGAATTCAGTATACCTTGGGAATAATTTATATCCAAAGGGAATGCTTCTTCCTCGGTCAGGATTCGAACTATAGCCTTTCGTTTAGAAACATTGGTAGGTAGTAGACTTGTAAGTTATTCCCAATATATAGTGAATTCGATATTTAACAATAGTTTTGTGATATATGCATTTGCCAAAGATCCGTTCTCTACTTCCAGTCTGTGACTTGTTTTTAACATGTCTGTGGTATGTATGTCATGTATTTGCCAAAGATTCGTTCTCTGCTCCAGGTTGTTGACTTGTTTTCAATATGCCTGTGATATGTATGCAGTATATTTACCAAAGATTCATTCTTCATTTACAATCGCTAACTTGTTTTCAACATGTCTACCGTGTGTCAGCGATATATTTACCAAAGATTCATTCTTCACTTACAGATGCTGGCTTGTTTTCAACATGTTTGTGATATTTGTGTGATACATTTATCAACGATTCGTTCTTCACTTACATTCGTTGGCTTGTTTCCAACTAGTTAGTGATATGCATGCGATAACTTTCCCGCAAGTTTCCGACATGTGTAAACGATATGTTCCAAACTAGTGTGGGCACACCGTAGCACTAATATCCTTGCGCATCTCAGGCGTCATCTCGTAAGTAGGTGAGCAGGACAGGCAAACGTAGAAGCTCTTGGAATGTCCTGGTCATTTCATATGATCTATGTTCCATTATTGTCGCCATAAATAAGGATTCGTGGCCTTATTTTTGCGGGGTTTCATTTTCTTGCCATTAGATGGTCTCTTCAAATTTGCTGTAATTGCGTGCTTGTGCTTTGCGTGTGCGTGTGCATGCATGCGTGCGGCATTCCTACTGGAAAATAGGAGGCAAAATGTTTATTGCTTCATCTTGAAGGATCTTTGCTCATAGAGAGGTAATTTTTGGGAAATATTGCATATTTATAAAATTATTTTTAGTCTTTGGCTGCAGAAATGTCATAATTTATAAAATTAGTCCTCATTTCATATTTACATGTAAAAGATCTCATACTTAATGTTATTCTTTTTCTTGCATAATTAGAAAATCTGGTAGTTTCTGCAGTGGATTTTTTTGCTTAAAAAAAAATGGTGGCAATTTGCATAATTAAGATATCTTTTTATCAGGAAGCATTTTTGTACAGTAATAATCACACAGTATTTTCAAAGGTCCCTTTTCAGGAACAATAAAAAAATAAAATTTTTTCAAGAAGCCTTTGTAAATATCAGGCCTTTTCGTTATTTCTGCGTAGGAGACAAAGCAAGGGGCTTATTCAAAGAAAGTATGGTAAATAAAAATATATTATTATTATTATTATTATTACTATTATTATTATCAATTGAATCTCAGTTTTACTTACAATTTTTTTTCAGTGCTAATGCTAGACAAATTGGCCAATGCTTATATTAGAGCTGAGACCTATGGTACAGAAGCTGGAAATTCAGCAATTTTATTCTGTCGATATCGGGGAGTAAGTGAAATATGGAGAGTAGATTCTGTAGAGTTTCAGATATATGAATTTCTGATGACGTCCATGAGCTGTAGTCTTCTTGTGAAACTCTACGGAAAAGTACATCCATATTTCACTTACTTGTCCTTTATATGCAGGATATAATTACTGAACCTCCAGTTTCTGTGCAAGTTATCTTAGCCATAATATGAACATTAGCCAGCTTTGTTCTAGCATTAGAACGCAAGGAAAAACAATTTTACGTAGAACTGAGAAGACTCAGTATAAAATCAATTCGAATCATGCTGCCATTATATTTAACAGAACAATATTATTATTATTATTATTATTATTATTATTATTATTATTATTATTATTATTATTATTATTATTATTATTATTATTATTATTATTTTAGTAGTGGTGTTATGCATGTGGTGGGATTATTAATGAATCCTTTTGGTTTTAGATTTAATCTCGCTGATTGGTCAACACATATCTAATGCCAGGCACAATTTGCATAAATACAGACGAGAGAGAGAGAGAGAGAGAGAGAGAGAGAGAGAGAGAGAGAGAGAGAGAGAGAGAGAGAGAGAGAGAGAGACAGAGAGAGAGAGACAGAGACGTAAGAACTTTTGCATGCTCATATTAATCTAGGCAAATGCAGAGAAAACGCGAAAATGGAACAGTTTGGGAAAGCAGGCAAAGAGAAAGTTTGGCAATAAAGTTTCCTTTCCCCCTTCGGATGACACAGGTTACCCCGA
Organism: Macrobrachium rosenbergii; assembly: GCF_040412425.1. Classification (NCBI taxonomy): domain Eukaryota; kingdom Metazoa; phylum Arthropoda; class Malacostraca; order Decapoda; family Palaemonidae; genus Macrobrachium; species Macrobrachium rosenbergii. Next base: position 14,360,266 of record NC_089770.1, on the reverse strand, counting down.
AATGGCAATAAGTCGACCACGTTAGAATAGACAGGCTTAACTTTTCTCGTTACAGAGGAGTGGGCACATTAATAATAATGATTTGTAATGAATAATATTACTATTATGATTCAGGAGATGAACCCTACTCATGTGGAACGAACCCACAGGGGCCATAGGCCTAAACTTCTAGATTCCTAAGAATATGGGGTTCATTTCAAAGAAGCAACAGAAGGTAATAGGAAAGACAGAAAGAATAGATCAGTTATTAGGAAAAAATATATTAACTAATTAATAAATTATTATATAAAAATGTAAAGAAATTGATAAAAGTACAAGGAGAATTGTTTTTAGGTTGCAATGCATTGCGTCCTCGTTTGAGCTTCTGATGTTCCCATTACAGCAAATTCTCAGGGAGACCGTTCCACAGTCCAACGGTGTAAGGAATGAAGGACCTCAGGAATAGAGAAGTTCGACAGCGAGGCGCATATACTGTATATTAGTTCATAATGAAGATGATGATGATGTTTAAATGCCCATATTGAACGTTGCAATGGAAAGATAATGTTGAATGTTTTTTTCATTTCTAAATTACCATAGCATCGCGATTCACTCATGTTCTGGACGCTTAATTTGATTAAATTCCTGCGGCGATATTATCTTTTTTTTAAGCGTCGCCATTTGATGACTCAATTCAATGGCCATTTTGGTTTTGGGTTTAATGATATCAGCGATAAGTTAATTATGAGTAGCTTTCAGCGGACGTGCTAATTAATGTGTCTCACGTCGGGCGAATTATGTTTGCACTCTGTTGTGGCTTCCTAGGTTTTTTGTTTATTTCTGTAGCTCTGTTTATATATGCATACATGCATACATACATAAATATATAAACACATATATGTGTATATATAGATATATGTATGTATTCACACACACACATATATACGAGTATATATATTATATATATATATATATATATATATATATATATATATATATATATATATCTATATATATATGAAAATGTTTTTTATATGTACACATACATACATACATAAATACATAAACACATATGTGTGTGTATATATAGATATATGTATGTATGTATGTATGTATATACACACACACACACACACACACACACACATATATATATATATATATATATATATATATATATATATATATATATATATATATATATATGAAAATGTTTTTTACAATCACTGAAGAGCGTTCTATGAAGCCCCATAAAAACACTTTCTACACTCAAAACCCACATATTTCGACTGGCAATCTCCAACCTTGTCCGCTCAGTCAGATCAGTTTATATGACGCCCATTAAAACCCGCTGTGCTATATTCAGGACATATTTTAACCCAGAGAAGAGACCCATCACAGCATGAAGTAACCTAATTAACATAGGTCCTGTGGAATTTGTTCATGCGTGAATATCAGACTTATACGCTTATCAGATAGCAGTGGTCTGTTAGATATAAGGTCAGTATTAGGTCATTATTAATGTGACCGTTTTGTGGTTAACTCCATGAATGGGTTAATGTTATAGAATATTCAAAGAGGCTTTTACTTAGGCAAGGATAAGCATTCCTAATTTCTAACACGATTCATGAAGTATCATATGTGTATGTGTGTGAGTCCTAGAGAGAGAGAGAGAGAGAGAGAGAGAGAGAGAGAGAGAGAGAGAGAGAGAGATTTCTTAATAGTACGGTAAAACTTGGAAGGAACTTTGAAACAACTTGCCATTGGGTTTTGTAAAGGACAGTTGA
>NC_089770.1:14343500-14348500 GCF_040412425.1 Macrobrachium rosenbergii | reverse complement strand
AGGATTAAGATAAAACCCTTGTGTCGCGGAGAGCCTCGTATACAGTGTTCTGCACAAATGAATAATGAATATTAAATGAACAGTGAATAAATGACTTCATTAGAATTGAAAAATTGGATGGCAGAAGCACGGGGGGGGGGCGGGTTGGATGAACTTGTGATGAAATGGTAAAAGTATAGCGCACGAGTGAACCAAAGCGTTGAGCTAATCACTCCAACAGAGCTAAATATGTTCCTCTTTCCATGTGATGTGGGATTCATTGAAATGAAAAGCTACACTTGGTCGGGTCAGCACTTAGATTTGTGATCATTATTGTGTGTTTTGATGCTTTTGAGGGATCATCACAGATAATTGTGGGCTGTTGTGAACAGTGCTGCGTCACAATGAGGCCTGGAAAGTATGTTTTTTGAAAGCCACAGAGAGATGTCTTTTTAGATGAGATAATTTTGGAAATGATCGTACATTTGGAGAGAGAGAGAGAGAGAGAGAGAGAGAGAGAGACTGTCGTTTTTCATAGAATGTTGTAATTATTCAAAAGCAACACCACCACCACCACCATATAATAATAATAATAATAATAATAATAATAATAATAATAATAATAATAATAATAATAATAATAGTTGCTCTTCCAATTCTCTGGTTTCACAATTATTATTGTCATTGTTTCAACTTTCCCGCAACATATTCTTTGACACTTTTTTTCAGGGGGTGGGGATGGTCGGGCGGGGGAGGGCGGGCACTTAGAACCCTTAATGTGGGTCAGACGCCCTTAACGAGGTCCTTCGGTTCCTTAGGGCGTGAACGTAAGCGCCCTTGAGGCGTCATTAGGACAAGGCCCCTGTTGAGGACTAGGAAAAATTAAGCTGCGTCATAGTAGTTGTGCCTTTTTGGCCTTTCTTGGTTTAAATGAGTAATATTGTTTTGTGTGCAGTGATAATTGATGGATTTGCTTAGTAGGTTGCACTTGATTTTATGTGTTTAGTGCGTTAAATTATTTATATGATTAGTTTATCAAAATGCTTATATGTATAGTGTATTATTTATATTTGTAGTTTATCAAAATGTTTGTGTGTATAGTGTATAGTGTTAAATTGTTTATATGTTTAGTTTATCAAATTGTTTACATGTATAGTGTATTAAATAATTTGTTTGTTTCGTGTATCAAAATGTTTGTGTGTATGGTGTATAGTGTTAAATTATTTACATGTTTAGTTTATCAAAATGTTCATATGTATAGTGTATTAAATGATTTATATGTTTCGTGTATCAAAATGTTTGTGTGTGTGGTGTATAGTGCTAAATTATTTGTAGGTTTAGTTTGTCAAAATGTTCATATGTATAGTGTATTAAATGATCTATATGTTTAGTTTATTAAAATGTTTTTGTATATGGTGTACAGTGTTGAATTATTTATGTTTATTGTTTCAGAATGTTTATATGTATAGTGTATCGGGGTGTTATTTGAATGTATGAAGTGTCAAAGTATGATTTTTGTGTATAGTGTATGAAAGTATTTGTATGTTTAGTGTGTCAAAGTGTTTATGTGTGTTGTGTATTAAATTATTTTCATGTTTAGTGTATTAAAGTATTATTTATATTTATAGTGTATCAAAATATCTATACAGTGTATTAAATTATATGTTTAGTGTAATGAATTTTTATTTATATGTATACTGTATCATGTTTAGTGTGCCAAATATCTTTTTACCTGATGAGGAAAGCTATTAATTTTCCGTGTTAAATTATTGTCCTTGTATTTGATACTGAAATAAAATATGAAAATAGAGAGAGAGAGAGAGAGAGAGAGAGAGAGAGAGAGAGAGAGAGAGAGAGAGAGAGAGAGAGAGAGAGAGAGAGAGAGAGCTACATTAGACTGAGCCTGTAGACGCGGTCCTCAATAAACTGTACCGGATTTCCCTAACGAAATGTAAATGACATGAAAGCGTGTAAATAACGTGAATGTGTATAACGCGTTGTTTGCCCTTCCGCTGTAGGCATACGCTGCGTAGGCCTTGTATATTCTCTTAAAATATTTTTCGTCGGGAAGACAGAATAATTTGTCGCGTTCTTAGTTTTTCAGAATAATTCGCTTCCTTGTCCTTTGTCGGGAACATATTTTTTTCTTGTGAATTTTCAAACGTGTAAAAGAGATAGTGAATAAATTTAAGTATTCTTCTGTATATATGTAATTGGGGAATTGTGTCTTCGTTTGAAATATGGAGTAAAATCATTGTGAAGATATATTGACTACTATGGCTTGTATTGAAATTTGGCTTGTTGAGATATATATATATATATATATATATATATATATATATATATATATATATATATATATATATATATATATATATATATACTGTTTATGTATATATAATATATATAATATATATATAAATATATATATATATATATATATATATATATATATATATATATATATATATATAAATAATCTATTTATACACGTATATTTACACATACATATATACATATATGCACGTATAAATGCATAAATACGTGTTTACACACGCACCTGCACTTACACATAAACAAATAGGGAACCCATGAACACATTTAATACGAACAGTAATATTCAATTTCCTGTACGGTATCATTACTTTCTCACAAATAATTTGTCCCGATAATCACACTTTTATTTATGTCCAATTATTGTATTTAAAAAAACATTTAGTTCAAAATATACGTAATTATTTTGCGGATGGTGAGATTATTTTTTCCACGGAGAGCAGAGGGAGAGAAAATCACTTTATTTGAGCGGGATTGATTGGTTGATTGAGATGATGGTGATGCTTTGTAGGAAGGATATAATTATGGTTATTGCATTAACACGTATGTATGTATATATATATATATATATATATACACTGTATATATATGTGTGTGTCATATAACATACACACACATGGACTTCTAATATATATATATATATATATATATATATATATATATATATATATATATATATATATATATAAAATATATATATATTTATTGAACCTATAACCCATATATGTTCTATTATTATTATTATTATAAAATCTTCATTATTAACCTTATTATTATTATTATTATTATTAAATATCCAGATAAAATAGCATAAAAAGGCAAGTGTATTAATATTTTGCATCTGTAGCTTTCCTACTTTCAGTTCATGCACGGACTATTTTTCAAATATCTCTCCTCGGATTTTCTCCAGAATCCTGCGCAGAGTAGCAAATAAATATTCATCGATTTGCACGATTTGCGCAGCATATATATATATATATATATATATATATATATATATTATATATATATATATATATATATATATATATATATATATATATATATATATATTGTATATATATATATATATATATATATATATATTGTAGAAGTAAAACAACATCGAACACTATTTCACTCCCTGTACAGAGTACTTAATGCCAAATTTCAGAAATAATTTTCTAAAAGGTACCCTGCAGTGTTCTCTTTGTGGTAACGTCTTGGTAGAGTGAGGTAATCGATAATGGAGTCCAGGGCTGCGTTGAAGTCCCTGACTGGACTTTAGTTGAATGACTAAATCTCGTTGCTTTCAGTATTTGAGTTAATAAGTCTTCTTCAGTATTTGAGTCACGAAGTCTTATTTCTAAGTCCTGGGCTTCAGAAGTTTGCTAAATTGTCTTCCCTTAATCGTACGTTTCAATCTTTCTCTGAGGGCGACAAGGGTACTTCAGTTAAATTCACTCCAGACAAGTAAGCATAGCCAGTATTAATTTGACAGGCACCAAACAGGTCATTCAGTCAGTTAAGCTGAAAAGCATTGGACGTGATCATTTATTGGATGAGTGGCCACCAATGAATGTGGCACGCCTGTTGTAACGACGTAGGTGTAATGTTTTGGGATAAACGCAGCCTCGAAGATTATTCCATACCAGGGTGGTGAACGGATAATTTTTTTTTTAGCATTCTTCGATGACTTTTCATGATAGATACTGAATAAAACTGCACTAGTGCTTTTTTTTTTTTCAAAACTCTCCACAAGAACAAAAAAAAAAAAATACTTTTTCTTTTTGTTAAAACGGTGACAACTTTTTGCTGTTGTTTTTTCGTAAAGTTTCAGATAGGAATGGCTTGACTTGAGCAGTGAAAGGGGACTAATTTTAGTGTAATATGTCTATTTTTGAGTAAAAACCATCTTTTCAAAGGAGGAATAACTTTTTTAGCTTTTTCCATTTGTCGTAAGTTTCCCCATATAATATTACAGGAAGCTGGCTTATTTTTCTCAAAATTAATTACAAGTGTTCCGAGTAGTATAGAAAATGAGAATTTTCTTTTTTGTTGTATTCATTTCACGTCCTTTTATAAAATGTCAGCGTTGTCATGTGTAATAAATTGAATTTGAATCGCTTCATTGTAGAAGGGATTATACAGATGCCGTATTTTCTCCAACATAAGAGGAAAAGGTGGTTTCATTTTCTTATTAGGAAAAGGTGGTTTCACTTTCTTATATTTGCCTTGAGTTCTACAACTTAACGTTAAAAAAGTTAGAAAAAGCCTTTAACTGTATGTTTATCATCGGCTCTTATGCATAATATGCTCATTTTGGTTATTTGGAGCTGAGTGAAGCAGCGCAGTTATCTAAAATCATCTTTAGCGTGAACTTTTCTTTGGTGTTTTGAACTGAATTAGTGCGAGAAGTTTCTGTAACCGAATAAATTCGTTATTCACTGAAAAGCAGAGCTAATCAAATAAGTAAGCTAAGATTTTTAGACAGTTTTACAGACATTGCTTGTTCTCATTTAATGTTGAGCCCACGTCAGAAGTGGATTATTTTAGAAAATGAAATATGAAAATTATGAAAATGCCCCATTTTTATCAACTATGTCGTGTAATGAATTCATCTCGCTTGAAGAGCCGAATGTTCTTTTATCATCTTGAGAAGGGCGATGTAAAAGTATTTTAGCATATCGAAAAACCAGAATAAAATG
>NC_089770.1:14331000-14338500 GCF_040412425.1 Macrobrachium rosenbergii | reverse complement strand
CGAGCCTTCACGCAGAGAGCAAGCAGCTGCGGTTACAGCGACCAAGAGGCATGAATGGAGAGACAAATGACGGGTTTTGTTGATGCCTATGACTTGGAATGTAGGGCGTTTTTAAAAAAGAAAAAAAGCTCCCATGGTCATCTGTGTCGTATTCATTTGTGTGTCTATTGTTTACAAGGTTATTATCGACTGGTTTTCTCTCTCTCTCTCTCTCTCTCTCCTTTCTCTCCTCTCTCTTCTCTCTCTCTCTCTGTTTCCTTCAAACTCTGGCTTATATTGACTCAAGCAGTGAACCAAGTACTTGTGGCCATTTTAAGATGAGAGAGAGAGAGAGAGAGAGAGAGAGAGAGAGAGAGAGAGAGAGAGAGAGAATGTTAAAACCTTATTTTTGGTGAGAATATGGATTAAAGTGTCTTGAAATGGCGTGATCATGTGGAGAAAATAAGCTCTCTATCTAGACCTCTTTGAATGTCTTGACATGGTTTGATCCTGTGGAGAGAATGGAGAACGAGTGCACGATAGGTTGGTGAAGAATGGAAGAGTATTAGTAAGTCCTCTCTTCAGTAATATATATTTTAGCGTCTCAACAACTGTATTGATTACGCTGTATTGATTGATACTTGCAGACATCTGTAGCAACCTCCCTCATTTTAATATGTAAATAATTTTCCTCCTCACCAATTAGGTATATATTTAATTAATCGAGAGATTTGCCCATTGGCAGCTATGGATCATAATTGGCCATTAAAAAATTTGAAAGAGCGACGGAATTTCATCCTCGCTTAACCTCGATCATTTCCTGTGTCCATCGCTGTCTCGGTGTCAGGGACGACTTTTGGGGTCGAAGTGACTTCTTTCCTCATTGGTGTCTTGCAGTTTGCTGTAAACGAAGGATATCTGTCAAAGTTTACTTGTTTTAAGTGTATGATAATTATCGGAATTCAGGAAAAGACTTGCGTAACTGTTTGAGATTTTTATTTGTTTAATGTAGTGATTATGTAAGATAATTATTAACATAGTTTACTTACATTCTTTATATCATCATCATAATCATCATCATTGCATCGTTATTCAAATATTTTTCGTCTCTCAGTTTCGTAATACGTCTCGATTCACCAGCGGGAGTTTGTTTGTTTACTGACTAAAGGAAAAAAAAGCAAACACACGCCTTGGTGTCGAATCTAAATAAAAAAAAAAACTGTAAGAGGAAAAAACTACGTTTCCCGACTTTCAGAAAACCTAAAACAAACCTGGCGTCTTCTGAAGACGTCTGTTTGGTTCTCTCGTCTACTTTGTCAGCTTTGCATATGCAAATTAGACGAGTTAGCCCAGTGGGAGTTTGAGAGTACGAAGAGAAATCGCGAATCACTCAGGGCTATAGACGCGAACAATTTATTTATTTTAATTGTTACGACACTTGTGAACGTATCTAGCAATTAGAACTAAGAAAGAAAAGATAAAAAGAAGAAGAAGAATAAAGATATGACCTCAGAGAAGTGAACAAATGCGAAATTTACGAGAAGGGCAACTTTGGTTTTAGTGATATTGACAGAACCCTAAAAAGTGTTGACCGGTCACCTCCGCGTTTATTGACTCACTGACAGGACAAACTGCGAATAGCCAGCGATCCTTAATTAATCATTGAGATTATCGTCTTCTTCTTCTTCTCTTCTTCTTCTTCTTCTTCTTCTTCTTCTTCTTCTTCTTCTTCTTCTTCTTCTTCTTCTGCCTGTAGGTCTTTCCAAGGGGACTCATCCGTTTAATAAGCTTGTTGATGATGTTTGATGATAATCATGATGATTACGGTTTTGAAGAGTTCAGAAGGAGAAGAAGAAATTCTTCCAGGAAATGAAATCTCTCTCTCTCTCTCTCTCTCTCTCTCTCTCTCTCTCTCTCTCTCTCTCTCTCTCTCTCTTTCCAGTTTTATGAGCTAAACATCCCTATCTCTTTAGATGACTTAATTCTCTCTCTCTCTCTCTGTCTCTCTCTCTCTCTCTCCTCTCCCAGTTTTACGAGCTAAACTTCCCTACCTATTGAGATGACGTAATCATCCCACAGATTCTATTTCTTCCTCACAGAAATAGAATTGAAAATATCCTTAAATTAATTCCAGTTCATTTTCCATATATGTGAATTAATCTGAATCAGTAAACCTATAATAATTCAAATAATTCATAAGGATTTTAATTCACTTACTTGTCTTTGATATAAATTCATCTTGGCTACTGAATCTGTTGTAATTCAGTTAGTCATATATATCTGAATTTATTTATACACTGGGGTTTTTAAAGAGAGTATTTTTATGTAAATTCAGTTCCTCTAAACATTCGATTTTTATGCTTTTAGCCTCTTGGTGCTCATTGTGACCCATGGCTACTCACACCAAGCTCCCAGGGTCTGTTGTTTTATGTTTTATCTTATAAGGAAAAAAAATATTTTCTTCTTTACGGAAATTTAAGTTTCATTTTAGAATATTATTTTGTACTTTCATTTTATTCATAGCGAAATATTTCCTTTGCTTCTTTAAAAAAATTAATTTGCTTAGCAAAATATATGTTTCTTGGTATCCAAAATATTTTCCTTGCTTCACGTACTTGATATTTTGTTTTCTTTGCATTTTAAGAAAATATTTTCTCTCCACCTCTGTACTTCTCCAGATATTGTTTTAATCCTCAAAAAAATCATTTTTATTTATTTATTTATTTATCTATCCATCTATTCGTTCATTCATCCATTCATCCATCCATTCATTCATTTTTGCGTTCATTCATTTAATTATGCATTCATTCATTTATTAATTTATTTATTTGTGCATTCATTCATTCGTTCATACATTCATTCATTCATTCAGTTATTTGTGCATTCATTATTAGTTTGTCTATTCGTTCATTCATCCATTCACTCATTTATTTTTGCATTCCATTTAATTAGGCATTCATTCATTCATTCATTCATTTATTTGTGCATTCATTCATTCGTTCTTCCATTCATTCGTTTTTGCATTCAGTCATTCATGCATTCATTCGTTCATTTATTGATGCATTCATTTATTCATTCATCCATTCATTCATTTTTGCACTCATTCATTCATTCATTCTTCATTTATTTTTGTTAATCAAATAATTAACTAGTGTATTCATGTGTTTGCTGTGTTTGATCTATTTATGTCTTAATTTCTTTATTTATTTAAGTATTTATTTTATATATATATATATATATATATATATATATATATATATATATATATATATATATATATATATATATATATATATATATATATATATATATATATATATATATGAAGTTGACTAGAAAATCTACAAAAAAATAGGCAGCTGGAATCTATGTCGAGTCGTAGAGATTAAACTGCCCACTTGCCAGCATTTCTGGAGAGATTCATTAGTAGAAAGAGGGAGGAATAAGTCTCTCTCTCTCTCTCTCTCTCTCTCTCTCTCTCTCTCTCTCTCTCTCTCTCTCTCTCTCTCTCTCCTTATTAAATCAGCGGAAGGAGAGTGTTGTTGCTTAGTCGTTTTTTGTGGAATATAGATAGATAGAATCAGGTACTATGAAGAGTCACGTGTATCATGAATCACGTGTATACGTACACATACAGTAGATATATGTATATATAATATAAATATTTATATTTTTATATATATAGATATATATTTACTATATATATGTTTATATATGTATATATATTAATTTTTTCAATTTTATTTTATTCAGATAAGGTCATTCTGCATTTGTGAATGATAATAATAATAATAATAATAATAATAATAATAATAATAATAATAATAATAATAATAATAATAATTCTAGCTTCTCATGATACCATTAAAAATGTGATGATGAAAAAATTCGCAAGAATTTTGTTGTTCAGGTATATAGGAATCTGCTCAAATAGCTCTCGAGATTCTGTGCTCAGCTCTAATTAGCTCTTGAAAAAGAGCAATAATAATCAAATATTCTACTGATGGTAATGATAATTGTTATTATTATTATTACAATAATGTTAAAATTATCTCAAAGGACATTCCTCTAAAATATGTTTTAAGATTTTCAGTGAAAATCCCGAAGAGTGTTTTGACAGGTCAGTGATTTTTTTTAAAGAACTGTTATATACATATTATTTTTTAGGCTCTTAATTGATATATGACGGGAAATTTATTGGCAAGTGTAGAAATATTAACGAACCTTTTTTCGAAATTGTGTGTGTTGAGATTTTGGCACCTTGTGACCTTGAAAGTCGGTAATTTTTTCGAGCTTTTGAACCTGAAACTCGGTTATTTTTTTCGACCTTGTGACCTTGAAACTCGATTATTTTTTTTGACCTTGTGACCTTGAAACTGTCATTTTTGCGACATTGTGACCTTGACACTCGGTCGTTTTTTGTGGCCTAGTGACCTTGACACTCGGTCGTTTTTGCGACTATGTGATTATGAAACTGTCATTTTTGTAACCTTGAAACTGGGTCATTCCTGCCACCTTGTGACATTGAAACTGAGTCATTTCTGCCACCTTGTGACTTGGAAACTCGGTCAGTATCACAATCATTTAGTACCTAAGTGGTTTCGATATTGACCCAAATTTTACTTAGAGTAATTTGAGACCTATGGGGAACTCTTATTAAGATTCATGACTATCTGACTGAGTGCTTTATTGCTGCTTTCGATTTAGTAAATCATAAGGGACCTATTATAGACCTCAGTATAGGTAGGCAGGAGGAACCAAGACCTATTGTGTTCTTGGTCCACTGCTATTTTTAATGTACACAAGTGATATGGTTGTTGGCCTGGAAAACAAGATTGTTCAGTATGTCGATAATACAACACTGGGTGCAGCAAAGTCTCCACTTATGAGAAATGAAGCTGCCTATTGTCTTAATCGAGACGTGGAGCTGATTAGTGAATGGTGTAGTCGGTGGGGGTATGAGGCTGAACTCCAGTAAAACGAAAACACTATTGATTTGCAGATCTCGTACAGATTTCCCACCCCATCCTCCCCTTCAGGCGGATGGGGCTCTGCTGAGTGAATCTGAAGCTTGAACTATTCTTTGGTGTAACCTTTGACTCACATCTAACTTTTGAGAAACATCTAATGCAAGTGTCAGCAAATGCCACACGAAAGTTAGGTATGGTTCTTAAGGCCTCATATATTTATAACAGTGATAAAATCAGTGCAACCTGTTTTAGGTCATTTTTGCTTCTCTTTTACTAGAAAGTTAAGTATATTTTAGTTTTACCAGACCACTGAGCTGATTAACAGCTCACCTAGGGCTGGCCCGAAGGATTAGACTTATTTTACGTGGCTAAGAACCAGTTGGTTACTTAGCAACGGGACCTACAGCTTATTGTGGAATCCGAACCACATTATAGCGAGGAATGAATTTCTATCACCAGAAATAAATTCCTCTAACTCTTCATCAGCCGGCCGGGGAATTGAACTCCGGTCCATCGAGTGACAGTACGCAGCTCTACCGACTCTCCCAACAAAGAGCTTCCTTTACTAGAATACTGTTCTCCGGTGTGAATGTCTGCTTCTGCCAGAAATTTATCTCTTAGATAGAGTGCTTGTGGTGGGAGGGTTCTGTTTCCTAATTCGTATTAGCGGTTATGACTTGGACCATCGACGGATGGTCTCTTGTTTGTAACTTGTCATTTTTCATAAGTTGTATTTTAACAGAGATCTTTCATATTTGTATGATCCCTGATTCTATTTTCCTGCCGATAGTAACCAGGATTTGCTGAACAGCAGCAATAATATGCAGTAAATATGCTTCGCTATCAAACTTCTCAGTTCCAGAGGTCCTTTATTCCTCACACCGTTAGACTGTGGAGCAATTTCCCTGAGGAAGTCGTGCAATTGGAACTTCAGAAGTTCAAGTGAAGAAGCAATGCATTACTACGCTAAAACAATTCCCTTTGTATTTAATAATGTTACTACATTTTTATCTATGTATTATTAATTTGTCAATTTATTTTCCCAAAACTGATCTCTTTCTATATTTCCCATTACCTTCTGTTACTTCTTTCTAATGAACACCACATTCTTTTGATGCTTAAATTTCAAGTCAGTGGCCCTTGTGGGCTTGTTCCATATGAATAGGGTCTTTTTCGGAATAACAATAATGATAATTTTTACAACATAATCATTGGAAGACTCAGTGACAAAAACGGAACATATCTGATTCCGGAACATTCCCAAATTTATCCATTTCGAGAAAGAAAAATACGCAGTCGGAAAATGTCACAGGAAATCAAAAAAAGCGTAATTGTTCCCATTTGTGTGTCATTCCCTTGTAGTGATTCTGTCAATCTTTTAATTCTCTTTATTTTCTTTTTTTCTATTTTTGTCTTTCGACTGATTTGCAAACACACACAGTCCCAACTTTGAGCTTAGTCTCTCTCTCTCTCTCTCTCTCTCTCTCTCTCTCTCTCTCTCTGGGGGTTGTTAGGGGAGGGAGTTAGCCGCCGCAGTGCACCTGACGCGGTGCACTGCAGGCATAACTTAAGGTTCTTTGCAGCGTCTCTTCGGCCCCTAGGTGCAGCCCCTTTCATTCCTTTGACTGTACCTCCGTTCATATTCTCTTTCTTTCATCTTACCTTCCGCCCTCTCCTAACGGTTGTTTTATAGTGCAGTTGCGAGGCTTTCCGCCTGTTGCAACTTTTAAACCTTCTTTGCTCTCAGTTTCCTTTTCAGCGCTGAATGATCTCATAGGCGTCAGCGCTTGGAATTTGGCATAAATTTTATATTCCTCTCTCTCTCTCTCTCTCTCTCTCTCTCTCTCTCTCTCTCTCTCTCTAAATTATTCAGAATACGAAGATCAGTAATAGTAATGATTTTTACGAATAAAAAAAACAATAATGAGCTCTCTCTCTCTCTCTCTCTCTCTCTCTCTCTCTCTCTCTCTCTCTCTCTCTCTCTCTGCACACTTTCGGGATGAATTTGTTTGACCCATACCTTCCTCCGCTCTGCCTACGACCCTCCATAGTCGACTAAACATGAGGTACCTAATTCAGCCCTAAGGTCAACAGTGACATAACAGTTTTGCAGATTTATTTCAATAGCGTCATTCAGTAAATCCGGGACCCTGATTTCTGTTATTCAAACTACGTGAATAGACGTCCCCCCCCACCCCCACCCCGGTGTCTCCACTCTCCCCTTCCTATTTTTTGCCCCCCCCCCCTCCGTTTTTTATTCAATTTCGTAACAAATTTTTCTTAAGTTGAATACAGTGAGCGAGTAATGTTTTCGTTCTATACTTAACGAAGAAAGGAAATAATGGCCTTCAGAATTTTGTGCCTTGTAAAGCATATGGCCTTCATTCAGTCATTCACGAGAGAGAGAGAGAGAGAGAGAGAGAGAGAGAGAGAGAGAGAGAGAGAGAGAGAGAGAGAGTATGTGCATATAATTATAATGATATTTATACAACAGTGCCATAAAGTATATGAATTGATCGTAGTTCGTGTTTTTTAACTTTTCTCTCAGTAT
>NC_089770.1:14303500-14326000 GCF_040412425.1 Macrobrachium rosenbergii | reverse complement strand
TCATGGGTTTAGGATTCACTAGCACATATTCACTAGTCGATTTTTATATTTTAATTCCCTCGTGTAAAGAAGTTTGTTAATTAAGAAAATGATCTCTTTGACTAAGTCTATAAAATAAATTTTTAAAAAATGCCTTTGTTGACCTTGTGCATTGTGTCGAGAGTCAGGCTTAAAAATCATAATCATGACGATATCAATTTACATGCCTAAGATCTTGCAGTTGATGGCTTCATTGCAGTAATTTCAGATTGATTTAGGAAGCTGCAGTTTTGCCAAGTTTTGAAAGGAGAAGGTCTCTATACAATCCGTTAAGTTTCTCTTCTTGAGTTCAAAAGCAGGATGGAAACACTGCAAATTTTCTCTCAAAAAGTTGCGTTATGTTGGAACTGTGGAGTCTTGTTTCTTGACCTCACGTAAACAGATTTTAAATACTTTGACCAGTAATATACGAAAAAGAAGAGTGAAATGTCGTATTTACAATAACCTCACGAATAGGACATAAGTAGCCAGAAGCTGTTTTTCAAGACGACAAAACATTTAAAAGAAAAACCACACAGTTTTTTTCTGGAAGACATGACGTAAGGAATTTAAGAGGGCCCGATGCATTGGTCTAGTCTTATGACGTTGCCAAGTGGATGTTAGTCACTGGGGAATTCAAACCCCTGAAGTTGTCTCTGCCAAGTTTTGGGCTTAATCCACTTACGAACTAATAAATAAATAAGTCAAAGAAACTTGTTCGTAGAGATTCGGGGTAGCTGGTGTTTACGTTTGTGATGGGTTTCTGGATCAAATCTTATTGTATGTATTAAATATAATACATATACATGTATGTATGTATATAATATATATACTGTATATACATGTATATGTATGTATATATATGTATACACACATATATACATATATATTATGTGTGTGCATGTGTGTGTGTGTGTTAGAATCGTAGATAAACAGATAAATGGACAGATAGACAGAATTATCTGGTACACACACTGTGAATATCATTATCAATGTTGTTGTATTTGAGAAATTAATTCTGTTCTGCTTATGAATTTCAGATTAGGATCCCCGAACTTCCTCACATCTGGTAAATTGTGCAACGTAAGTAGAACCAGTTACCTGTTGTTTTTTTCTCTGACCTCTCCCAGACCTCAGGTCATTCAGAGAACGATACCTGTAGGCCTGAGGTCATTTAAGTGGGACTTTTCGTATATATTCCAGGGAAGACATTGTAATAGTGATTCCGAGTCCGGAAGAAAATGTACAGATAGGTCACATAGTTTTTTGAGGTGGTGAAATTCCAGTGACAATTATTGAATCTTGTATTAGACTTAGAGAGAGAGAGAGAGAGAGAGAGAGAGAGAGAGAGAGAGAGAGAGAGAGAGAGAGAGAGAGAGAGAGAGAGAATTAGCAAGTCCCTTTGCTATCATTCATTTTCCTAGGTGAGTTTTTTGGGAATTGTTTCCTGGGATTTCAGTGACCGGCGATCATGCTTTTGAGTTGTTCACTTTCGGTGGTTTCATTACGTCTGCATCATCATCATCTTCTTCTTCTTCTTCTTCTTCTTCTTCTTCTTCTTCTTCTTTCTTCTTCTTCTTCTTCTTCTTCTTCAGGTTCAACCCTACACCTGGCTCTGATTTGCGTCTATTATGTAGTTTGTATTAGACTGTACTAGTCTAACACACACACACACACACACACTGACTGTTGACATCTTTTATCTTTTCATACACACACACATTTGATTCTCAGAAGTTCACCTGTCAAAGTCTGTGCAGTAATATCTCTCTCTCTCTCTCCTCTCTCTCTCTCTCTCTCTCTCTCTCTCTCTCTCTCTCTCTCTCTCTTACACCCCCACTCCGTAAGCAGACCAGATTCGTACGTACGAGGACCCAAGCACCCTCAATTACAGATGAATCCATTTCCTCCTCTTCCCTAGGAGTGAAAAAAAAATAGATAAAACACTGTGATGGACTTCCCTTGTACCTTTGGCCATCGCCCAATCCTCTCTTCGAGTGACCAAAACACTTTTATCATTAGACCAACTTCCCCCAAATGTGATTTCTTTGCGATTTGTTCCTCTGTATGAGATTATTCTTCTCTCTCTCTCTCTCTCTCTCTCTCTCTCTCTCTCTCTCTCTCTCTCTCTCTCTCTCTCTCTCTATATATATATATATATATATATATATAATATAATATGTATATATACATACATACATACATACATATATATATATATATATATATATATATATATATATATATATATATATATATATATATATATTATAAACACAGTCACACGTGTATTTATGTATGTATATATATACAGTATATATATATATATATATATATATATATATATATATATATATATATATATATATATATATATATATATTGTTATCACGAAGTGATCAAGTACCTAGTTATTACACAAATAATAAGATAAAAAAATTATCTCACTTCAGCCAGATACTTGAAACCTCATAACAAAATATTAAGACTGAATAGTCTAAAGGTACAGCGATCCCTTAAAATTTGCTTAACACTTGAAAATTCAATCTAAATTTATCAAATTATGGTTGAGGTAACAACTGATAAGCTATAAACAGACTAGGGGAAAAAGGGCATCACTCCATCAAATACTATAATTGTTTTCCTGGTTCTACTTCACTTTGATAAAGGAGAACTAGTCAGATATATCACTTACCTTGAATACACACACAAATATCTCTAATCACTGGTGGTCAAAATGAAACACTGTGCTTTTAAAACTTTAAACAGACAAATTTATTTCTAAGTTAAAAAGTTATAAGTAGAGTTCACAATCTCAAAAAGATTTACTATTACTTGACAACAATGTAAGATTTAAGTATTTCTTAACCAAGATTAACTCACAAAACTTTAATTTATTGAGAAACCAATTTAATTAAGCAAAATTCAAACGATTAACACTCACTCCAGATTATAATGTAAATCTTAATAATTGAAATCAACAAAAATTTTCACTGAAATCTTAACAATTGAAATCAACATAAGTATTCACTGAAGTCTCAATGAAACCAGCACCAACAAAACTGTAATTAATCACCAACACAAACTTTGGGAAACACTGTGAAATTATAAACACATGAGCATATGATAATAATATGAAAACACAGACATACAAGAAAGTAATGTGCAGAAATAAATATACCAACAGCAATTTCACTAAGACAAAATATGTTTAAAGATTATATCAATCTTTCAAAAGATTACCTTCACTTTTAAAAAGATTAAACTCACCTCTTACTAAGATCACAACTATCTTTCATCAAGACACAATACAAGTAAATAAGGACAGCACTTTTTCAGCTTTAAACATGATACAATACAAGTATAATAAGGACATTTACACCCTTCTATATGAATGATAATTGAGAGAGGGAGATCTTACTAATACCAGGCCCCTTGTCAGAATAACTGTTTTCGTTCACCAATTATGCTTTTATCCTCAAACCTGGGTTGCCAGTTAGTCACGTCAAATCTTAGAATAACCTGAGTCCCTTCTTGTACATTCTAGAATACCCAGAAGACAGAATTCCACTGTAGGCATCACTAAAGGGTGCTTGTAGCGTCCTGTCAGCCCCAAGCTGCATGCACTTTTTAGCCATCTTCCTTTCCTCAGTCTTGCTGTCCTACCCCTCTAGCTATTACTTCTCAGTGCAACTGTGGTGTTTTTTCCAAGCTCCACCTTCAGTTCCTTATATTTCACCTCCTTAGTTTTCTGGATCTCTGTATATTGCTGTCCAACCACTCCAACTCCATACTTAACCTCAGAATGGCAGAAAGTGCCCCTCAGTCTTGGTTTGACAGCCTAAATTTCATGAAATCAAATTAAACCTTACTCTTGCAGACATTTTGTCTTCGTCTGTGAATAGTTTTTTTATACTCTGTAAGGCAATATTCAGACAATTAATATGTAAGTCTTTTAAGTATTATGACTTTACCTGTGTGTATGCGTGTGTGCACACTGAGGATACATGACGTTTTGACATTTGTTTTTATTGTATAAGCCTGCTATATATTCTTCCTTTCCATTACATTGAATTCGTGTTTGATATATATATATATATATATATATATATTTATATATATATGTATATATATATATATATATATATATATTTATATTTATATATTATATATATGTATATATATATACATATATTTATGGTTATATATATATGTATATACAGTATATATATTATATATATATACAGTATATATATATATATATATATATATATATATATATATATATATATATATATATATATATATATATATATATATATATATATATATATATATATATATATATATATATATATTCTGTATATAGATAGATATAGAACAGGAATTTAAGGAGATGACATTGAGGAAGTTAGATTGTTAGGAGGTAATGGAGTATGGTGGACTGCAACAGTATGGTGATAAAGAGAGTGGGTGGAGAGGTGTTGGGAAAGACATCTGGAAAGAAACCTCCTGACGGTAAGAACCTGGTGGTGGAATGATGAAGTGAAAGAGGTGGGTAAGAAGCCAAAAAGATGCAAAAAGATCTGGGAAAAGTATTGACAGCAAGAGGATAAGGAGAGGTACCAGAGACATAAGAAACAAGTAAAGAAGGGAGTTGCACAAGAAGAGGCAAGAGCATTAGATAACATGCACGAAGAGCTGGAAACACCTGAGGGGGAGAGAAAAATTCACAGAATGCAAAGTCGAGGGACAAGAACACCAAAGACTACTCCCATATAAAACAAGTTAAGGATGGGAATGGAGTGGTATTATGCAACGAGGATAAGAAAAAGAAGAGGTGGAAAGAATATTATGAACACATGTTAAATGACGAAAATCCTAGAAAATTCTTTGAAGATGGATTCCAGAACCTTGGTATGGCACATTATTAACAGGAAGGAAGTAAAGAAGGCACTAAAGAAGATGAAAAATGGTAAAGCAATAGGACCAGATGGAATTCCTGCAGAGGTGTGGAAGAGCCTGGGAAAAGAAGGAATAGACATGCTGTGGGACCTAGCAGAGAAAAAATACAGTCTGGAAAAGATACCAAAAGAATGGAGAGAAAACTTTTTTGTGCTTATCTGTAAAGAAAAGGGTGACATCCAGGATTGTGCAAACTACAGAGGAATAAAGCTAATGTTTCACACCATGAAAATCTGGGAAAGAATAATGGACCAAAGAATTGGGGAACCTAGAGAAAATATCCACGAAAAACATCTGTCACTTGGTGAAGAACAGATTGGTTCCATGCCATAAAGATGAACGACAGATGCAGTGTTTGCCCTCCGACAGACGATGGAAAACACCGGGAAAAGCAGAAACGACTACACGTAGTATTCATAGATCTGGAAAAGGCACATGATAGAGTCCCACGCCAAGAGGTTTAAGGTGCAAGCGAGTAAAGGGAACACTGGAGAAGTATGTGAGGTTGGTCCAAGATATGTATGAAGGAGCAAAAACGCAGGTTAGAAGCAGAGTTGGGTTAACCGAATGGATACCAGTAAGAGATGGTTTACATCATGGATCTGCTTTAAGTCCATATCTTTTTGACCTGATAATGGATGTGCTATCGCAAGGAATAAGAGATCAATCTCCCTGTTGCATGTTTCCTGATGGCATCGTGTTATGCAGCACCAACAGAGGGGTAGCGGAGTCACAACTAGAGCAGTGGAGGAAGGTACTGGAAGACAGAGGATTAATGATCAGTAGCAAGAAGACTGAATACCTAAGTTTTAATGAAGATCAAGACTTCGAGATTAGTATGGAA
This sequence comes from Macrobrachium rosenbergii, assembly GCF_040412425.1. Classification (NCBI taxonomy): domain Eukaryota; kingdom Metazoa; phylum Arthropoda; class Malacostraca; order Decapoda; family Palaemonidae; genus Macrobrachium; species Macrobrachium rosenbergii. Next base: position 14,320,173 of record NC_089770.1, on the reverse strand, counting down.
GGGACAAGGTCGAACCGAGTAGAAAAATCTAGGCATCTTGCTTCAACAGTGGCTGATGATGGAAATTTGAATGCAGAAATAACACAAAGAGTGCAGGCTTGTGCGACCGCAGAATCAACATAAAGGTTTACTAAAGGAAGAGTGTATAAGACAGTAGTAAGACCAGCTTTGATGTATGGAGCAGAAACATGGCCGGTAAGGAGAGTGGCAAGAGAAGAAATTGGATAAGGTAGAGATGAAAATACTCAGGTGGATGTGTGGAGTAACAATAATGGACAGGATCAAAAATGAAAGAATAAGATTAACTACTAAAGTCGTAGAACTATCAAAGAAGGCCCAGGAAAGAAGACTGCAGTAGTATGGCCATGTAATGAGAAGGGGTGTGACATATCTAGGGAGGAGAGTGGTGCAGATGGAGGTGCCTGAGAATGAGAGGAGCAAAGAGGAATACCGAAGAAGCGAAGATGGATGGATGTAGTTAGAAGATCTGAGAAACAAACAATTGTCAGAGACAATGTGTTTGAAGCCGAGCCAGGTGGAGATCTGTCCAAAACATCGACCCCATATAGAAATGGGAAAAGATGCAGAGAATAGAAGATCATATATATATATATATATATATATATATATATATATATATATATATATATATATATATATATATATATATATATATATATATATATATAAATAATTATATAACTATGAAAGTATCATACTGTGCATAGTAACCTAGCATTTGTGACCAGCATGATTATTCCTGATTAACTTTGAGACTGTTATCCGGCTAGTAGAATTAATAGATTAACAAAAGCCTATATTTCATTGCCATATCAGTGTTGAAACTGCCGTTTATCTTTGAATATTGGTGAAGCGCAAAATGCGAATAGGTTCGGTCATATCGTTCTTGCTCTCAGTGTCTCGGTTTTACTTTAGTCTGCCAAATTTAACGTTTTCTTTTCTCGTTTTCTTTATTAGGAATGTAATAAAGAAAACAATAGTATCGTAAACTATAGTATTCTCAGTCGACGAACACCTGTTGGCTATGGTACCAGTACCCTTGGAAGTCGAAAGCCAGGTTAAGAAAAGGTCACTTTTTGTCAGTATCCATACCCTTCACTCATTATAGTCGATTCATACCTTAAAATTTATGTTTTTTTATGATTTGTATATTAAGAAAAACAAAGGTTTAGGCCTAATGTTTAACCTGCTTTATTTCCTCAAGGATGACTGGTCTAGATTCAGTCCGCCTTATACCAGCATGCAGCCTAAATGTGTAGTAAAGGTGTGAAATGGACCTCTTGATTGACCGGTGTTCCTCTACGGTTATTATTATTATTATTATTATTATTATTATTATTATTATTATTATTATTATTATTATTATTATTCACAAGATGAAACCTATTCACATGGAACAGGCTCACAGGGACCATTCATTTGAAATCCAAGCTTCCAAAGAATATGGTGCTCATTAGGAAGAAGTAAGAGAGATAAAGAGTATACAGAAAGAAGAGATACCCCTTATTAGAAAAAAAAATAACAAACAGATAAAAATGTATTAAAATGCGAGGAGAATAGTACTAGGGTAGTAATGCATTGCACCTTCGCTTGAACTTCTGAAGTTCCAATAACATAGTGCATTGATTTATACCCTTTTTCGAATTGGCAGAGGGCTGGTTAGCATAAAAAAAAAAAAAAAATACCTTAGTTTAACCAGACCACTGAGCTGATTAACAGCTCTCCTAGGGCTGGCCGAAGGATTAGTTTATTTTACGTGGCTAAAACCCGGTGGTTACCTAGCGAGCGGGACCTACAACTTATTGTGGAATCCGAACCACTTTATGACGAGAAATGAATTTCTATCACCAGAAATAAATTCCTCTAATTCTTCAGTGGCCGATCGGAGACTCGAACGCTGGGCCAGCAGCATGCTAGTCGAGAGCTCTACCCACCCTTCCAATGAAGCACTGCTGGTTAGCATAAACACGTAAAAAAGTGCGCCGAAGTTTCTTCGGCGCAGTCGAGTTTTCTGTACAGCCGCTACAGCGTATAATCAAAGCCACCGAAAATAGATGTATCTTTCAGTGGTCTCGGTATGAGCCGCGACCCATGAAACTTGAACCACGGCCGGCGGTGGCCTATCCTATATCGTTGCTAGAAGCACGATCATGGCTAACTTTAATCTCAAATAAGATAAAAACTACTAAGGCTAGAGGTATGCAGTTTGGTGTGTTTGATGATTGGAGGGTAGATGATTCACATCCCGATTTGCATCCCTCTAGCCTCTGTAGTTTTTAAGATCTCAGGGCGGACAGAATAAAGTGCGGACGGACAGACAAAGCCTGCACAATAGCTTTCTTTTACAGAAAACAAAAAACACCATACCCTATGTTTTTTTTTTTTATACCGCATAGCTTTTTTCCATGTTGACTTTGAATCAGTCTGTACATGTTTTTTCTCTTCAGTTAAGCTTTTCAGGAATAAAGTACATTATAATACTGTCCTCTTTGCTGTTATGATGTACCCTTTTTTTTTTCCTCCACTATCTCAACACCATTTATCCATAGACCCTTGTTTGTGTTAAAATATTCGAATATTACAGATTTTTTAAGATGAAGGGAAGCCTGAGCTTAGATGTTGAAGCAGTGGAAATGGATATACATACATACATACATACATACATATATATATATATATATATATATATATATATATATATATATATATATATATATATATATATATATATATATATATATATTATATACTCTCTATATATATATATATATATATATATATATATATATGTTCGTGTGTGTGGCTGAGTGTATTTATGTATGTATATAAATATATATAATAGATATAATATATATATTATATATGTAGATAGATAATCAGGCCAATATTGGTTGTTCCATATGATTCTGTCGTATCTTTAAAACGGCTCCTCTTGTCATTATTATTTTTTATTCTTGATTCCAAGTGAGAGTCTCTCTCTCTCTCTCTCTCTCTCTCTCTCTCTCTCTCTCTCTCTCTCTCTCTCTCTCTCTCTCTCCATATTCTTCTGTCCAATGACCGTTCATCTCAGGACTATGACTAATTTTAACGAAGATGTATATTGCATGTATTTCATAGATGTAATTTCATCATGGAAATTACATCTATTACATAGATATAATATCCATGATGTCTTTATTTGCTACGTGTTTGTTTTGCAACAGTTTGATCCTTAAATTGTTTCTTATAGTTTCAGGTCCTCATCTCAAGGTCCATATTCGGGTTTTCTGTGGTCATTTTTCTTTGTTTATTTATTTATTTTTTTTTTTTTACAAACGTTTAACAACCATTTATACATTGTTATCGATTGGAACTTTAGGGATATTTGTGATTAGCAAATTAGTAATGTGAATTATTTTTTTATTTTAAGTTTTTCTCAGAACGCAGTTCTGTGTCTCGAAGAGGTTAAACCTAGGAACTTCACTTTACTTTTGCATTTACACTAATTTACGTAGGTGGAACTTATGTAAGTAAAAGAAATGCAAGAAGAAGCAAGCTCTTTCTCATATAAATGCTATTCAGGTCTGGTTCTTTTCAATTCAAGTTACTTAATTTCTTCTTCTTCTTCTTCTTCTTCTTCTTCTTCTTCTTCTTCTTCTTCTTCTTCTTCTTCTTCTTCTTCTTCTTCTTCTTCTTCTTCTTGTATACTAATTGAGTCTTCCTCTTTATTGTAGTGGTCGCCTTTTCTGTCATGTTGCAGCTCCAATGCCTTGATACAGACGTCATTGCATCAATAAAGCTTCAGTGTTTCTTTAACTTCAGGCTTTTTTTTTTTTTGTACTAAAACCTGGAACTGGCCATCGAAGGTCCCTGGAACAAAGCAACGTTTGAACTCCACCTGATGTGGTTTCAAAAACTGAGCTCTTTTTGGAAAACTTAAATTGTTATGATCTAACTTGGCTCCACAAGGCTGCACATTACCCTGGATTGAGAAGTCGTGTGCAGTCTAGCTTAGCCTCACATGCATAACTTATTCTGAGAAAAACAGTGTGCCCCTCGTATCAAATTTTGTTTTATAAGTTAGGATTGTTAGTATAAATGCAGGTATCCCATCCTGGGGATGTTGTGTAATCAGAACCGGAAAAGTTCAAGCGAAGATGCAATGCATTACTACCCCAAAACAATTCACCATGCTTCTCAGCAGTTGATTTATATTTTTTCTATTTGTTTATTAATTTTTTCTTGTTTTTCTTTTCTTTCAAATAGTGGCATATTCTGATCTGTTCTTTCTACTTCTGAATAATAATAATAATAATAATAATAATAATAATAATATAATAATAATAATAATAATAATAATAATAATAACCAACCATCAGCTGAGGTGCTCATGTGATCGGTTCCACAAAACCACTTGACTCATGAAATTGGTCCGTAAATTTCTGTTAAGTTCCACTTTCCTAATTTTGTCCCGGTTTAGTCCCGAAATTCAAATTTATTACAGGATTCCATAAATGTAGTATACTCCAAGAGATCTTTCTCAGCATTACATTTAGTTCATTACATACCAGGTTTTGTGTTTCATAACCAGCTAAATTTTACAACGCTGATTACGTTCCACAAATGTAGCTTAGTCTAACCAATTTCCTTTAGTATTATGTGTTTTATATCACTCTGTATGTAGCTTGTCCCCACAAATTCAGCCCTCCTACAGATTTAACCAAGTCTCAAAATTCTGTTTGGCAGAACCCGTCTTTGGTGGATTATTGTTATAATTTTTCTGAAGATGAACCCTATTCATATGGAACAGGCCTACAGGGGCCATTGACTTGAAATTCTAGCTTCCGAAGAATATGGTGTTCATTTGGAGGAAATTACAGAAAATACTAGGAAATATAGAAAGAAGAGATCAGTTATCAGAAAAAATAGATAAATTAACAGATAAATAAATTAATAGATGAAAATGTAAATGAATTATTAAAATTACAAGGAGAATGGTTTTAGGGTAGGAATGTTCTGCATCTTCGCTTGAGCTTTGAGTCCAGCCTAACAAAATTAACGAAGACTGATCCCAAAGCCTCTGTCGAGCATATACCTCGATCTCCCTGATCTAGCATACTACTGCCTCAGGTGTTCGCTGGCTTCCTGCTTCAGCAGATAAAACAATTTTCCCACAGTGTGGGACTGTCCCATGGATTTTGGCCAAGAGGACTTTGTCCCACCAACTAGCCACTCACTTACTGATTTTAAAACAGGTTTCTTGATTGAATTAAAAGTGAATTTGGGGCTGTTTAGCATACAGTTTTCTAAACATTCCAAAAAGTTATAGATATAAATGGATTAATGAAAAGCGCCGTTCCCTCTTTTATGATTTATTTGTAAGTGAAATACGCTGGTCATCCTAACTCCTCCAGCCCTTGTGACGTTAGGATTTCCGGTAGGTCACGTTCAGTAGGATTAGGTCACCCCTTTGTTAAGGTCACTGTTCTTAGGCACTGTGCAGTCACGGATCATTTAGCGTTTTTGACTGAAGCTAGAATCTGAAATGAAATTTCGTGGATTGTATTATTATCTTTAGGTTTGTCAATTGCACGAGCTGTTTCAATTTCATGGCTCGCAATGTCCCCACTATTTCTGTTTTGTTCTGTCCATGAATAAGATTGTTTAGATTTTCTCAGACCAATGTTCAAAGGTTCATTTGCTTGAAAAGTTCCGTATACACTGTCTGCATTTATTTCAGCACAATAACATTTTGTAGTCGAACTTTTTAGCTTTGCATGTGGTTAAATATGTTAATACACAATGTATTCAATATATATATTTGCATATATATATATGTATATATGTATATATTTCCCAAGCAAGTGACCTAATGGTAAGTGACTCTTGGAACACTGTTAAACACCTTTCCCCATACACACATTGTAAAAATCTTAATATAAACTAAATGACAATATTATAAACTTTGAAGTGAAACAGTGAATAGATGTCTAACACAATCGCTATAGACGTGAACTATCCTCTCAGGGCAACAAATCCTTTGCCGTATGGGTCTTCGTTCTGCGTCTGCGCAACTGTCGTGGCCATCGAGGATGAGGTCCCCTTTTTCCCGCGGAGTCTCTGCGTATTTTCCGAGTCATCCATCCCGTTTTGTCCCAGGAGGGCCTCCATGACGTAGGTCATAAGGAGATCGTGGTCCCTGCCTTGGGGGATCTGTGGCCTCTTGCCTCTGGACGTCCAGAAGTTCCTTTTCCCTCGAGCGACCCAGAATAGGTTTTCGTTGTCGTCCTCAGGGTCGTTTTTCCTTCCCCTGGCGATCCAGAAGGGGATGTCCGCTCCGGTCCTCTTCCCTCTGGCTACCCAGAATTGACTAGGGGTCTCGAGTTCCTTTTTGCCTCTGGTGATCCAGTAAGGACTGGCCAGTCCGTCTTTCTTGCCTCTCGCCACCCAGAAGAGGTTGGCATCACTCTGCAGTTCCTCAGGGTCTGGTTTTTTACCTCTTGCTATCCAGTAGGGGTTCGAATCCTGCTTTTTCCCTCGAGCAACCCAGTATGGGGATTGGTCTTTAATTTTGTCCAGGGCGAACCAAAGAGGCTCCTGGTCTTCATCTTTCTTTCCACGTGCTATCCAGAAGGGTGTCTGATCGTCTTCTTTCTTTCCCCTTGCTATCCAGAAGGGTGTTTGACTATCATCTTTTTTCCCTCGTGCTACCCAAAAGGGTGTTTGACTATCATCTTTTTTCCCTCGTGCTACCCAAAAGGGTGGTTGGCTATCATCTTTTTTCCCTCGTGCTATCCAGAAGGGTGTTTGGCTATCATCTTTTTTCCCTCGTGCTATCCAGAAGGGGGTTTCGCTATCATCTTTTTTCCCTCGTGCTATCCAGAAGGGTGTTTGGCTATCATCTTTTTTCCCTCGTGCTATCCAGAAGGGTGACTGAGCATCTTTCTTTTCCCCTGGAGAAGTTCCAAATGGAGCTTGACTATCTTTCTTTCCTCTCGCAATCCAGAATGGCGTTTGCTCATTTTCTTTCTTCCCACGTGTGATCCAGTATGGAGTCTGGACATCATCTTTTTTCCCACGTGTGATCCAGTATGGAGTCTGGACATCATCTTTCTTCCCACGTGCAACCCAGAATGGTTGGCTGTCTTTTTTCCCCCTGGCAATCCAGAATGGCGTCTGGTCGTCTTTCTTTCCACGTGCAACCCAAAACGGTGTTTGGTTATCTTTCTTCCCTCTGGCAATCCAAAATGGTGTTTGGTTATCTTTCTTTCCTCTTGCCACCCAGAATGGCATCTGGGAGTTGTCTTTCTTTCCTCTTGAAATCCAAAATGGCGTTTGGTCATCTTTCTTCCCTCTTGCCACCCAGAATGGCGTCTGGCTGACATCTTTTTTCCCTCTGGTCAAGGAATCAGGTGACACTTCGTCTTTTTTGCCTCTCGCAACCCAGAATGGTGTTGCGTCACTGGCCTTTTTGTCTTGTAACTGCCAGGTACTTTCAGTCTCTGCTTTCTTACCCCTGGCAATCCAAAATGGGTTATTTTGCTCGAGTTCTTTTTTGCCCCGATTGACCCAGAACGGATGGGTGATGCCGTCTTTCTTGCCCCTCGTCACCCAGAATGTGTTGTTTTCAGTCCTTTTTCCTCTGCTGACCCAGAATGGGGAAGCCGGATCCATGTCTTGAGTCTCCTTCTTGCCACGACTAACCCAGAAAGGCCCTTTGTCGTCCCTCTCCCCCATCATGCCGTTCCCTTGCAGGTCGGTGAATCCCTCCAGTTTCTCTGCACCAGCGATTCTCTTGCCCAGGGCGAAAGGACCAGATCCCCAGTACCCATCTGCTGCCAGGGGTCGCTTGCCCCTCGCAATCCAGTAAGGCCCCGAGTAGTCCTCGCCTTTTTTCCCACGCATGACCCAGAAGGGCCCGGAATGGTCCCGCTTCCCCCTGGACACCCAGAAGGGACCTTCGTCGTTTCTTTTGCCCCAGAAACTCTGGTTGGACTCCCATCCGGAGATCGTGTTCGAATTGCGCGTCTTAGAAGTTCGAGGAGTGTCAGCGAGGACAGCTGGTATTGGCGCTCCACTGAGAGGTGCCTTGCCCCACACGTTTTGGTTGGACCCCCAGTAGAACGGGGTGTAATCACTGATCCCTTTCTTGTCGCGTGGTACCCAGCTTCCCTCGCTGAGGTCAAGATCACCATCCTCGTCTTCGTCAGCGTCTTCATCCCCGTCATCAGGAGCGAACCAAACGTCCGCCTCATCTTCCTCTTCATCCTCGAAGCTTTCGCCAGTCTCTGCGCCGTTTTCGTTGTCCTTTTCCTCCTCCGGTTTGTCTTCCGCGTAGATATTTTCGGCGGAGGGCGAGTCCGTCTGCGTGTTGGCTGTGGACGCGGAGAGATGGTTCTGATTCTGACGCTGACGTTGGTGTTTCATCTCCTGGTCGCGAGTGACTGCGCCAAGGGGGGCACCGCCATCTTGCGGCCTCTTCCCCCTCATCGCCCAGAACGAGTCCTCATTTCGACCAGAGGAGAGCGACGGGATGCCGAGAGAAGAGGAGGCGGAGGACGATGAAGACGAAGACCTAGCCGGTCGATTGGCCTCCGTAGCATCTTTGGACAGGTGGAGGACGCTGAGATCTCCGCCGGGGAAAGGGTCACTACGCAGACTGACCTCCCTTACGTAGTCCTTCGGATGGTGCTGTTTGTCCTGGCGGTTTCGGGGGAGAAGAGAGGGTTGTCATCAGTATAATTTATTGGTTAATGGCTATTCAACCCAAAAACAGCGAACAGGTCATTGTGGTGATTTGAATATATACGTTAATGTTGGTATACCGAATTTGTATAAGTTACTACTTTCCGCCGTGGATGCGGAGCAGTGAAAGAATAAGATCTAATATAATACTAAATAAACAAGGCTACAGAAATGAAAGAACAAAATCTAATAAATACTAAATAAACAAGGCTACAGAAGAACAAAGTAATGTGAGACCTAACAGAGCAATTATACAAATATAATAACAAACGTTGGAAGTATCGAGTGACTAAATGTTTGTAGAGGAAAAAAACAAAGTAACGCGAAATTGAATATTACTGACAAAGTTGCGACGAACAACAGTGATTTGGGAGAGTCTAGTATAAGCGATAAACGCGTCACAATAAGATCCGGGAGCTAAACCAATGAGAGAACATAGTTTGAGATATGTAATGGAAGTGATCAAAGTATCTCAGCTAGAGAATAATGTGGAATGATGTAGAATTATCAGAAATTAAAACAATTAGCTTCAGCTGTTGGAAGATAGGACATTAACATTCAGTTAATGTATAATACACAACCATATGCATATTGCATTATTGTATACACTGGATAAATGGGCTGCATGATATGTTTGTATATGTGCAAATATTTAAATATATTTCCTCTCTTTACATACATCCATGCAATCATAAATATATGTATGCATACATACATTTCAAAACAAAGTCCAAGAATCATGCATACAATTGTACAAAAATAGTTCTTCATGTACAAAGTAGATAATACATACATATATGCATACACGATTATTCATGTACAAAGAACGTTGGACAATCATAATACATGGCCACTTACAAAACAGGACTAAGACTCGCACATACCTGACGTATATAGTGAAAAATCACACATACACACACAAACAAGCAAACAATCATTCCCGGCAAATCATTCGACTGACGAAACGTGTATCGGACGGGTAGGCGCCGTAGTTTCCAAAAGCACCGGCAGGCGGCAGCACCGCCCCGCCCTCCCGCGCGGCCATCATAATGTCGTCATCCTTTAACTTTTATGCGAGTTCTTACGGGTTGAGAAACGCGGCGCTATAACTCCCCGTAAGAGGAAAATCGCAACCTCGGTCTAAAGAAATGACGCTCATGAAGAGAATTGCCATCGGGGCCAATGCAATGTAATGCCAGGAATGTTTTCTTCTTCTTCTTCATCTTCTTCTTCTCTTTTTTTATGTCGAGACGACGCGACGGCACCTGCTGTTCATGCGGTATCGAATATGCTAGATTTACTCGACACTTTGGACGGGGTCGAGTGATGGTCATTTTACGTCTTCTTGGAAAAGTCTAGGGTGGATGTTCATCTCTCTCTCTCTCTCTCTCTCTCTCTCTCTCTCTCTCTCTCTCTCTCTCTCTCTTGTGTCAATCACGCACACATTTATACATATTCAGAGAGGAAAAATATCAAAATACGTAGTGATCATGTGTTAAAATAGCTATATGTATAATTTGAAATATATGTTCTTATACAGAGAGAGAGAGAGAGAAGAAGAAGAAAGAAGAAAGAGAGAAGAAGAGAGAGAGAGAATATTCAAATATGTATTGAACACATCTTGTCAAAAGAGCTGTATGTACGAGTTAAATATACAATTTTAGAGAGAGAGAGAGAGAGAGAGAGAGAGAGAGAGAGAGAGAGAGAGAGGGGAGAATTTCATGAATGGAATGTCCATTCAACTTGAGATTGGATTTCGACCATAAACCTGTAAGAATGTCGGAAGAAAAATTCGGAAAACTTCTATCAAAGACAAACTGAGGCAGATAGACAAATGGTAGGTGGATAAGGATATATATATATATATATATATATATATATATATATATATATAAATATATATATATATATAGTATGGATAAGGATATATATATATATATATATATATATATATATATATATATATATATATATATAGGTTTATGGGTAAAAAGAAAGGTAAAGAGGGTTATTTACTGATAATGGTATTGCTGGTGACTAGTTTTAGCCGAAGGTTTTCTTTTTTTAGTATAGTATCACTAACAACTTAGTTTCCTTACCTGCCCTATCTTGGTCTTCTTACCTGCGCCTAATTAGCCCATCAGGTGAACTTTAAACTCGAGTATTCATCATCAGTTCTGCAGGGCTTGTTCCTCTGTGCCTTAACAACTTTTGGAGAGATTTGTCTATACATTACCAATAAATAGACTTAGAATTGTCTGTATCTATATCTAGTAAGCCAGTGTTACTTAGAATTTGACTGCATACTTGTAAAGTGGCTTCCTAACAGATCTGGGTCACGTAGATATTATAGGAATCGTGGTTTTCTACATGTATAGAAAAGAGAATCTTATATGTAGATCTGTACACATTAGGACTGGGAACAGCTATAATTGCTTGTGTCTGTGTAAAGTTGGGAAGTTAGTTGAATCATATGGGTCTATTGACTATTGCCCAGGTCTATGCCCGCAAGGAATGGGCGAGTATAATCAGGTTGTTCTGTTTATATGAAGAAGGGTAATCTTAACAGAATCTAAGGGCCTAGCAATATGATCAGGTTGTTCTATATAACAGGGTAACCTTAGCTGAAACTTACAGGTCTTTAAACCAACAGAGGTCTATGGGTCTATGCGAACTGGAAACCGTGTGACTCACTGCTTGCGAAGCCCGGAAACTTACAGAATCGTATGAGCCTAAGTATACATAAGGAAATACCTGTAGACTGAATTAGTGTCTCCACCTGTAAAGAAGAGGCTTTGGACTTAACTAGACTCTCACCTGCTGTGTATTTGCGGAAATCGTGACGACGGAGAGGAGGAGACAACCACAGACATTCCAGAGGCTGATGGACATCGCTTATTCCCTTGTCTTTCGCCCACCACCCTTGGTGGAGAATGAAAAGAAGTCATTGTTAATAAAAGCGTGTCATTTTTAATAAGAATGTGTCACTGTTAGCATTATTTATGTGGCGTGGCATCGAGATATAAGTGATTTCATATGGAAGGGATATTCTCAGCTAAGAAATGTCAATGGGAGGTCGCAGTTCGGGGACGTTAGTTGGAGTCAAGGAATGGTAATGGGGCCGTTACTTCCATCTGTCCATATACATGTATATATATATATATGTGTATATATATATATATATATATATATATATATATATATATATATAATAAAATTATACGGGTCATCACCAAACCACAAACTTGACAAAATCTTGTATGAATTGATGGCATTCTTAACAAACTATAATCGCATGTTACAAGCGTCAAGCAAGAAACCCCATGACTAGTTTGGGTACATCCTCTGGATAGCAGCACCATCCCATTAGAAGGGTAACCTCTCCGGAAGCCGTTGTTTTCTACAGAGTTGAAAAAATTCCCAAATTGAAAAGATCATTATCAAACTCTGCGATCATGTTTTTGTACTTCAGTCCATTGTGTATGGAGAGAGAGAGAGAGAGAGAGAGAGAGAGAGAGAGGAGAGAGAGATTCCCCCCATATTATTCGCCTTAGGGTCGAAGAGATACGGTTGTCTGGGTCTTAATGAAGCAAATTACATGAAGAGGAGAGACCAGGAGCTTTGATTTAAAGAAAGCATCACCCGATCAGTTGTTTTGACGGCGCGTTCTCTCCAACTTCGGAACTTTTTCATTTTTTTAACTGCTTCATTAGGTTTAGTTCGTTAGTCTTTTGTTTCGTTCTTGCTTGGGCTTCTAATGCGTGGACTTTGAGGAGGAGGAGGACTTTGAAACGGAAAATGGAGGAAAGGTTCAGGAATAAGTCTAATGAATTTGTTGACCTTTCTAGCTATGATGGCTGTCTTGGAGTCGGCTCAGACAGTGCTGATGATAGTACCAAGTCATTTTTAACAAGTTCTGACGTAAGAACGCCTCCACACTGGTGTAAAACAGGTCATAAATACATGTCGGCAGCTTATCTCTAATTTATCTCTCACATGTCCCAAACAGGCTGGAAACACGTCAACAATCTTAAGTTATGAACGAACGGTTGGCTGATTAGACCGATGTCATTAACTTCTATTCAAGCTGTATGGAATATGTCACAGATAAGTTGCAGACGGTGTTTATGACATGTTTTATAATCTCTGTATTTCAGTTAATTTTTGTATTAGTCTCTTAGTTACCATAATTGTAGTGTCTGTTAAATTTCGTCTGCTGGATTTTCTCGAAAATAGTGGCACCCTCTCTCTTTCAGATCGTCTTTAAACTCTCTCTCTCTCTCTCTCTCTCTCTCTCTCTCTCTCTCTCTCTCTCTCTCTCTCTCTTTTATTTCGAGTGATGTCTTCAACCTGTTATGATTATCATTAATATTACTGTTATTTTACGCTATTACCATTCCTAATTCATTAATAAAGATAATACTATGGCCGTATATTCCATCTGCATGAGAGAGAGAGAGAGAGAGAGAGAGAGAGAGAGAGAGAGAGAGAGAGAGAGAGAGAGAGGGAGAAAAGAATCATGCAAATGATTATTCAGCATCGTCTGCACATTTCTCGCCAAGACTTGATTTGTATCTCCATAAAATTGGAAAAATGCCCACACGTTTTTCTCCAGTGGTAAACCACCCACTTCTTTCCCCTTCCCCCCCCCTACACCATTCCATCCCGGTGTTTGTGTGTGTTTGTGAATGTTTCCGAATTACACAGATTCTCGGGAACTCTTCAAGAAACCAAACGCATGAAGAAGAAGAAGAAGAAGAAGAAGAAGAAGAAGAAGAAGAAGAAGAAGAAGAAGAAAGGAAGATTACCGTATGAGTGTCTGTGTTTACGTACGGTTTCGACTTTTGTGTGTACGTGTAGCGCGCGCGGACACGCGCAAACACGCTCATATATATAATATATGATAGTGCGTGTACCTCTGTATATTTTTAGAAGTACGGATATCTAATATTGTTTGGTTATTTCAAATCAATAGACATTTTTTCCCTTATTTTTAATGACATTTCGGGGTACTGCCAGGGCAATTTGTTCGGTCTGGAAAGGTCAGAGAATTTTAGACCTGGGAAAAATGCCAGGAGCAGCGAGGAGTTACGAAACTCTCTCTCTCTCTCTCTCTCTCTCTCTCTCTCTCTCTCTCTCTCTCTCTTGATTTTTGGTATGACGACGAATACAACGCCCTTTGACCTGAGGCGTTTGGGAGAGGGGTAGGGAAAGGGTGGCCCTCCCGAAATACGGTCAGGTGTTAACTGTGACGTCATAGCGGGGGACAGAAATATCGGGCTTTATATTTCATAGTAACGGCGTTACAATGGTGGTCCTTTGTCGCCTTCGTTTGTTTGTTTTTTTGTTTGTTTGTTTGTTTTTTGTTTGTTTGTTTGTTTGTTTGTTTGTTTTTTGTTTGTTTGTTTTATTATCATTGTTATTGTTGTTTTTTTTGAATCTTGTGTCTTTGCCCATGAATTTGTTTTATGTTTTTTTCCTTAGTCTCTCTCTCTCTCTCTCTCTCTCTCTCTCTCTCTTTAGTAACATCATCTCTTGTTCTCTCTGCGTCCCTCTTTCTGCTTAGGTTAGAGTAAGTGATCTCTCTCTCTCTCTCTTTTTAGTAAGTTCATGCCTATTTTTCTATGTCCCTCTTTCTACTTAGTTTATAATCTCTCTCTCTCTCTCTCTCTCTCTCTCTCTCTCTCTCTCTCTCTCTCTCTCTCTCTCTCTCGTGCCTGAGCCATTCGGGTCTATTTTGGGCCCGGGGATATTCGGCAATATATTGTTGTTCCTTTCAGAGTAAGTGATCGTATGAGCTTGGTTCTTTTGAATCTAGCCATTACAGAAATGACAGACAGTCTCTCTCTCTCTCTCTCTCTCTCTCTCTCTCTCTCTCTCTCTCTCTCTCTCTCTTGTTGATGATCTATGTCTCTATACATACGTGCGCAGTTGCGTTCAGATACAGCCACACACATTTATATGTATTAAAATATGTATTTATGTATATATATAAATATATATATATATATATATATATATATATATATATATATATATATATATATATATATATATATATATATACAGAGAGAGAGAAGAAATAAGAAAGAAAAAGAAAAGAAGAAAAGAAGAAAGAAAGAGAGAGAGAGAGTCAAATCTGGACATTATATCCTTTCCTTATGCGGTTTGTTTTCCTCACCGGTCTGTCTGTATGTTTGTCTGCCCATCTATCTATCTATCTGTATTATGTATGTGTCTATCTGCCTCAGCCAGAAGTCCCCCCCCACCTTCCCCTTCCCCCTCCACCCTTTCCCCTACCCAAAAAAAAAAACATTTTAATTTAGTGGAAGTGTCAGACGTAACCATCCAACCATCCACTCAGAATCAACATCTCTGGGGTCGATCCCTTACGCTCCAATAACCCGCTTTTGTTTCCGCGGTTTTGAAAATAGGATACAAATGACAACAACGAAATTACAAAAGGAGATTCAGACAAAAAATGATTACAGGTATAACCGCACGCCTTCCCATCGTGCTTTCTTTTTTTTTCCTTTTTTCCCCTTTTTTTTTTTTTATTTCTAGGCCGCCGATGCGATGTCGACCTCCGGTTGGGTTGGTGGGGTTTATACGCTCTCTCTCTCTCTCTCTCTCTCTCTCTCTCTCTCTCTCTCTCACTGATGACTTTATATTGATATTGATACATTGATACACTATCTTTGGCATATGATTCTCTCTCTCTCTCTCTCTCTCTCTCTCTCTCTCTCTCACAGATGACTATTTATTGATAAAATGATACATTATCTTTGGCATATGATTCTCTCTCTCTCTCTCTCTCTCTCTCTCTCTCTCTCTCTCTCTGTTGGTTGGCTCTATAGTGACTAGACATTCCTCTGTTATTCTCTCTCTCTCTCTCTCTCTCTCTCTCTCTCTCGCTACATTATATGATGGGACTTTATTACCGGGCGTTGCCTGACCCGGACGTGATATTCTCTCTCTCTCTCTCTCTCTCTCTCTCTCTCTCTCTCTCTCTCTCTCTCTCTCTCTCTCTCTCACTCATGTTAAATCTTGTACTATTATGGCCTCGGGCAGAGGAATATACCCATTATTCGATATATTTGCCCAAGTAAGAAAAAACTTTGCTACTGGGCAGTGAATGTTTGCTGATGATACGTAAATTAATAATTGGTGAAAGAGAATGAAAGTTTTCGTAAGAGGAGATTGTTGAAAACGAATTATTATTATTATTATTAATTAATTATTATTATTATTATTATTATTATTCAGAACATGAAACCTATTCATATGGAAAAAGTTGAGTATACCTTAGTTTAACCAGACCACTGAGCTGATTAACAGCTCTCCTAGAGAGGGTTGGCCCGAAGGATTATACTTACTTTACGTGGCTAAGAACCAATTGGTCACCTAGTAACGGGACCTACAGCTTATTGTGGAATCCGAACCACGTTATACCGAGAAATGAATTTCTACCACCAGAAATAGATTCCTCTAATTCTTCATTGGCTGGCCGGAGAATCGAACGCGGGCCTAGGAGAGTGCTATCCGAGTACGATATCGACCCTTCCAATGAGGAACTTATTCATATGGAACAAGCCCACAGGGGTCATTGACTTGAAATTCAAGCTTCCAAAGAATATGTTGTTCATCAGGAAGAAGTAAGAGGAAGTAAAGGGAAATACAAAAAGAAGAGATCCCACTTAATAAAAAAAATAATAAACAAATAGATAAAAATGTATAAGAATGCAAGAAGAATGTTATTAGGGTAGTAATGCATTGCATTTTCGTTTGAACTTTCGAAGTTCCAATTTCACGACTTCCTCTGGGCGGCTGTTCCACAGTCCAACGGTGTGAGGAATAAAGGACCTCTGGAACTGAGAAGTTCCACAGCGAGAAAGATTTACTGCCTATTCCTGTTGCTGTTTGGGGAA
>NC_089770.1:14296000-14298500 GCF_040412425.1 Macrobrachium rosenbergii | reverse complement strand
AACCCATCTCAATATTTTTAAAATGAATAAAAATGAAAATGAAATAATTGTTGGCACCGGCGATGTCCGCTGGTATAGTGGTTAGTGTCGTGGCATGCCACTCAGATGTCGCGGGCTCCCGTCTCTCCCAGGGCGATGAAAGATCGCTGGCTCATTATCATGGTCAGTTGTGGGGTCTACGGTGGGAGGTTGAAACCAACGTTCTCTAGAAGCTTGAATTTTAAATCAGTGGCCCCTGTGTGCTTGTTCCATGTTAATAAGTTTCATCTATTGAAATAATAGTAATGATAATAATAATAATAATATTATTATTATTATTATTATTATTATTATTATTATTATTATTATTATTATTATTATTATTATTATTATTATTATTATTACTACTCTTCAGAAGGTGAACCCTGTTTTTATGGAACAAGCTCACAGGGGGCCATTGATTGGAAATTCCAGCTTTCGAAAAAATTCCAGCTTTCGAAAAATATGGTTTTCATTTGAAAGGAATAAAACTAAGTAGCCCCTTGGAGGTTTGAAACCTGAGAAGACTAAGAAACAAACAAACAAACAAACAAACAAGCACACACAGCTCACAGAGCCTCGGAAAGTTAGCGAATAAGTACAACAACCTGCATTATGCAGATATTAGCTGCGTATAAGAGTATAAAACTGACATTAAAAAGAGGAAAAGTGGAAAATCTTGATATATTTTACGATTAAAACGGATAATTAATGTAAATTATTTTTTATGGAAAGAACCACAATATATCAAAATAAAATCAGATGAAAGCATTAGCGAGAAAAAATGATAAAAATAATACCAATAAAAATTTAAAACTTTTAATTTTATAAATTTCTTCCTGATATTTGTCACAGAGAGAGAGAGAGAGAGAGAGAGAGAGAGAGAGAGAGAGAGAGAGAGAGAGAGAGAGAGGTGTGGGGGCGTGAAGAAGCCTGACCCCCGAAATTGGAATCCCTTGATCCGTGTTTTGGGACACCACTTGTGACGTCACGTTCCCCTTCCCCCGGGACCCTTTGATTGGATGGGAGGAGGTAAGGGGAGGAGTCGATGACGTCATCATCATCGCGGCCTGCGTATCGGTAAATAATTGACTTCGGATGAATTCATTAAAGATCTTATATTGACAGTCTCTCTCTCTCTCTCTCTCTCTCTCTCTCTCTCTCTCTCTCTCTCTCTCTCAGACGCCAGTAAGGGATTACAAACGATTACTAATATTGCGAGGTTACTTTGCTAATGAATTCAACATTCCAGAATTCCAGACATCTAGAATTCCACATTTCAGAAGTTAATGATTCATAGATAGAACAAAGCCAGTTGACTGTCGAATTCACGACCTCCACTATTATTATTATTATTATTATTATTATTATTATTATTATTATTATGATTTGAGAAGTATCCCTCAAATAAAGAAATAATATCGTTATCATTCTTATGATTATCATCGCTATTACTAATATCCCCAGACCTTCATGAAATGATTTTAATATAAGAGATGATAGGGACAAGAAGCCCCGCCCTCATGGACGTCACGTACTGTCCCTGGGACCTTGGACTAAGGTACGGTCTAATTCAAAACTCACTATAACACTATACGGTAAAAGTGATTTCAGTGTAATTTTATATTGCGTAGTTACGTCGTTGTTACACACACAAAAAATAAACAATGGAAATACTTTTCCTGGTTGTAACCACAACACTTATAAAAGTTTTGGGAACCACAATACTCATAAAGGTTTTGGGAACCACAATATTTATGAAGGTTTTGGGAACCACAATATTTATGAAGGTTTTGGGAACCACAATATTTATGAAGGTTTTGGGAACCACAGTACTTATAAAGGTTTTGGGAACCACAACACTTATAAAGGTTTTGGGAACCACAACACTTATAAAGGTTTTGGGAACTACAATACTTGTAAAAGTTTTGGGAACCACAATATTTATGAAGGTTTTGGGAACCTCAATATTTGAAGTTTTTTTGGAACCACAATATTTATAAAGGTTTTGGGAACCAATAATACCTATAAAGGTTTTAGAAACCGCAATACTTATAAAGGTTTGGAAACCGCAATACTTTTAGAGGTTTTAGGAACTGCAATAGGTTTCGAGAGGTTGTAACAAAAATATGTTGTGGGTATAACCATTAGGGAATGGAGGTTATGAAAAGTTATGAAATGCAGTCTATCCTTCGGACATAATAATAATAATAATAATAATAATAATAATAATAATAATAATAATAATAATAATAATAAACCTACTGAAGTCGCCAATGCCTCTCCCCACCGCACCCCCCTCATCTTATAACATCACTTGGAAATGAACAAATGAAAATGAAGACCTCATTTCCACTGGGAAGTGACTTCCGCCATTGGCCACGATCGAATTTCCTGTGCTGGAATAGAGATAAGTTGTACCCGGCAGGAGACAATGGAATGACTCTCTCTCTCTCTCTCTCTCTCTCTCTCTCTCTCTCTC